>NW_023458565.1:1028924-1029892 GCF_013731165.1 Rhagoletis pomonella | reverse complement strand
TTTCTGGAATTTCCTCTATTAAGTTTCACTTCTTCCGCGCGTAGGGACTACACGCACTGAGTTTTTTTTCTTTCGTCTTTTAACATAAATGAATAAAAAACTAGAACATTTTTAAAAAATCGCCACGGATAGATCGATGCGAAAATTAATTACCTCTTATCAAAAAAAAACTTCAGTTCATATTTGGGCTCTAAAAATTGATTTGTCCATAGCAACCTTTTTTGCCCCACTGTGGGCCGTCGAGAAAACGGCCTAATCAGTGGAAACAGAGCGAATATACCTCACAAAGCATTTTGTTCGAAAATTTATCTAGTATATTGGCATTAAGCTTGAATTATTATGAGGAAAATTTTTCATATAAGTATCATATATATATGTATGTACATGCGTACATTAGTGGGCCTATCTGCTACACTGCTAAAAAAAAATTTGAAATTCCGGTACATACACACATATAAATTTAAGGCCCTATGTAAAAAATGAATTCGACAGTTTTAATGCGATTGCAATAAATAAGGTATCAGTTTGTTTGAAAATATATTTAATTTTAGATAGTACACCATATTTGGAAATTGTAGAAATTATGGATGGTCAAATTTGAAAACATTAGGAGAAATATGGGTCTTTTTTAAATTTACCTGATAAAAAATTCCAACAAGCCTAGTCCGACAGTAGGTTATTCTTACCATTTTAAAGGCCTATATATCCTCTTTTCAAATCATATTCGATCTTTGAAATAGTAATTCAAAACGAATAAAATCACGGTGTGGAGTTGTGAAAGTTCCAAAAAAAAAGCATTTTCTATGGGCAGCCTAATGTACATAGTAAGTATGTATCTATTTAATTATGTCATTGAATATGCTATGACGACTTCAGTCTTTGACATTAGGAAACGTATTGCACAATTGGTCTGATTTCAGTCTTGTATTTCATCTTTTTTGACCTTGCAAAGGTATCGGACACGTGGA
>NW_023458565.1:1019741-1028824 GCF_013731165.1 Rhagoletis pomonella | reverse complement strand
TTCGGTTGCCTAACCACTCTCACATCAAGATTATATTGCCCCTTGAAGAAACACGCTCTCAGAAACGTGGCCTTGTTTCCATCAAAAATTATGAATCTAGACTTCAGAGATTTTGAAGATAGTACCATTTTTCCTAATACAGTAGGTAAGAGCTCATGCTGTTTGCCTTCGGGAGTAACGGGTACATTTAATATAGCATGGGCCTCTGCCGTAGCCAGCTTTGACTTCCTCATATCATAATATTCGAAACAAACCTAGCTGCGGATATCTTTACGAAAACATGTCCAAAATACTAATTCAGATACTGCGACAGTGATTAGCGAGTCCAAACTTCCTGAGGAAATAGCAAAGTTGGAAAGTACAGTGAAGAACTAACGGTCAATTGAGCTTACCTAAGAATCATTTACGGTCACGGTGTCGACTGTTTTTCTACATGCAGAAAATTAGCAACACCACAAAAAAGTTCCCGAACAACAATGATAATTCCGAGCGACCTTAAACTTGCACTTTTCTACAGTAAAATTGAATGGGGTACAAAACTGCATACTCAAATATCGAAGTGTTTACGAGAGTTTATTGATTTCTTTTCAAATTTTGCACAAAGAGTGAAAGATAGGTCGTTTTCGAACTGGTTGCGGAGATATGTCGATCTTCCACTCAGCCACGTTAGTTACCGCCATCGCTAAGGGTCGGTTGAATTCTAGACCCTCAACCACATACACATTCTAATGTGAGAAATTCAGTTTGTATGGGAGGTGCCACGCCCCCTTTTTCAATAACTCCCATTTTTCCATGTGTTCGGAGGTGCCTCGCCCTTTTGATATATCGAAATTGCTTTTGATCTATTATCATCCTTGGATAGTCTGAAGTCGATGCCCGAAATTTCAAAAATATCGGTACAGCTGTTCTCGAGTTTTTCGACCAGAAAAAAACGAGAAAAACGGCTTTCAATATATATATTAGTATAGATAACAAATGAAATACATTTTTTAATTAAATATATCCTATGGAAAAATGTTTATGAATAATTTTTTTAATAATTGCATATATTTGAAAATAATTTCATGTATTTTCCAAAAAAGTGAAAGCATTCAAATGTAAAATTTTTTTCTTTCATTTTTTAACATAAATAAATAAAAATCGAGAGCCTTTTTAAAAAATCGGCACTGATAAATCGACGCGAATTTAATTATCTTTTATTTAAGAAAAAAAAAACTTGAAATCGGTTCATATTTGGGCTCTCAAAATTGATTTGTCCACAGCAACCTTTTTTGTCCCACTGTGCGGCCCTTAGTGACACTAAGTGAAAGAAGAATAATTTCCAGAGTTTTGGTTAAGAATTTGGTCCGAGCAAAACTTCAAAAGGCAAGTTACCTAAAACATACCAGGACCATGATCAAATCAATGAATGCGGCAACGCTAAGATCAAAAGGTGCACAGGAATGTTTGGTAGCTCTAAACAACGTATTCACATTCCACTAAAGTATTTCTAAAAAAATCGCCAAAAATTGCCTTTTTTTTAATAAAATTCATGAAATCGATTTTACAAATCTTTTATTTTAAAAATGAGATCTTGTTATAATATTGTTTTTAAAACCAAAAACGAATATAATACCTTCAGAGGGTAATAATAAATGACACAATGATGTACAAATAATTTTCTTTAAAATTACGCATACTTTTTAAAAATATTTGGTTCAACACATCTCCCAATAGGACTGCGCAATTAATAAATTTATTATAACTCATATTAATTGATTAATCACACACTCCGCTTTTAAGAGCTCGGCGCTAAAAATTAAATAAAAACCAGTGTTGGGAAGTATCGAGTACTTTTGAGGATCGAGTTCTTTGGTATCGATACCTTTAAGGATCGGGTATTTTCCAGAGTACTGAGTACTTTTTTAAATATACATATGTTGGTAACATTTCAGTTCTTAGTGTAGAAATTTCACAAGCTGCCAGTATTTTATTCAAATTAATATATGAATCCCAAACTACGTCAAATGTATGCCTAACTGGGTACAATTATTGGAATTGAAAATTATTGAGTACTTAAGTTCTGAGTACTTTCGAGTTCCTTTTTGGAGTACTGAGTACTTTCGAATTCTTTTCAGAGTACTGAGTTCTTTGAAGTACTCAGTATCGCTACTTTTAAAAATCGGGTGCCGTCGATCCTTTTGAGAATCAATTTCTGAGTACTTTTGGTATCGATAAAGCCCAACACTAGTTCTGAGAAAAGTTATTCCATGGGAGACTTGAAAGATTTAAATATTCAGTTTCCGCTGCTTTTCTTTCCTTCAAAGTCAAATAGTGAATTCGCAGGTCCCTGAAACTCGCCCTCTTGTGATTCACACACTTTTCTGGTAAAAAGCTTTTTTAAAACTATTTAATTGACTAGGTAATCGTTTCAAAAATTCTTCGATTATGGTGATTCAACATTTTTGACAGTCTTTTAATATGCTTCTTAAGTCATGTTTCTCACGCAGTTCATTAGCCTGTTCTGTAAAATTGTCGTGGAAAACTAAGTTTTGTATATTTTTATAATTGGGAAAAATTTATTTGAAGGAAAAAATCGCCAAAAATAGCCAATGGCGATCTCCTACATTTTTATGTGCAATATCCAAAAAAAAAAATCGCCAAATCTGGACACTCTGATTAACATTGAAAATGTTGCTCATACGCCATGTATGGGTAACAATATTTCCTGCCTCTATATCAGATAAAAAATTGTTGCACATTTTCGTTTGACCATTGACAGCTGGTTTATTTATCCATCGATTTTCATCGTTAGTTGCTGGATTTATTTATTTTTTTTTTTGCAAAAAAACAGACTTTACTACAAATGAAATAAATTTCCAAAAAATTTGTTACGTTTTTAATTTTTTCCCTGTCAAAATTTTGATTTTTTTATTAGAACTAAATATCTAAGGAAAATGACCTGATCTGGAAAAATCCTATACAGATCAGTAATCTACGAACCAATCTTAAGTTCACGTGTTTCGGCGTTTTTTGTGTTATTTCACAGCGAAAACCTGGGAAAGTTCCATTCATTTTCATTTCAATTTTTTTATTCGATTTTGTAGATATATTTCAGGCATGCAGTTTTAGTCTTAGAAATTGCAAGTTTCAATTAGCTAAAAGTTGAGGGTGTTGTACACTGAGGGAAATAATGCATAGTAAAAATGAATACTTTATATTTGATAATCGTTTAAAAATGTTGGTATTTAAAAATAATATTTTCATACCAAAATTAAGGTATTTGAATGTCCCCATTTGAGTATGGATATGTAAGTGTACATATGTATGTATACCAAGCATGCAGAACGGTGACAACCCTCACAAACATACATAGTACATGTTGATCTTTACAAAAGCACTAATCGCGTGCTGCGGTGTTGATGGACATTCAGCATTTTAAAGCGCATTTATATGTCTAACTGTAGCTAAATGCGAATTAAATACATACGCTCGCTCCACTATATCTGCGTTCACCCTTGTTTTTTTAAATATCCACAATGTTTTGCCTGCTATAATTTTTTGGTTAGTTTTGTAGAATAATATGGTTCATGCTATAAACAAAACCAGGTAAGTCAAGGTTTCGAACTGTATACAATATTAAGGAAAATTTAATGAATTTTCATCGAAATTTTAAACTTTTTACTCAGATTTTTCACGAACTTTTTTTACTAAAATGTAATGGGCTATAAAACTGCAGACTAGAAATTTTCTTAAAAAATCTGAAATATTGTATACAGTTTGAAACCTTGATTTATATGGGTTTCTTTATAGCATGAACCATATTTTTGTATAAAAATAACAAAACAATTATAGTTTGAAAAACATTGTTAATATTTAAAAAAAAGACAAGGGTGAACGCAGATATACTGAGCGAGTGTATATATATATTTTTTTATATCTTTATCAAGAATTATTCACTTCACGAATGCTCGAACGAGCGCCTCACTTTATTATGCACATAGTTTGGTTGTTGATTTTTTGCTCGAATGTCTTTTAAAAATGCACGCAAAACATTAAATAAATCTATTACTTAATTTTCAATATTTTTAATTTCTAAATCATTCTCGTTCCACGTCTGAAACCAAGGAAATACTCAATATTCAAAAAATATCGCATTGCTCATTTTCCAAAATTCACCAGAGCACACTAACATTTTCGATTGCTTTTAAAATCTTAGCTTGTCCTCCAAAACTATTTCATCGACATTTCAACGGTCAGGTAGTGCTGAAGACCAAGAAAAACGTGGCCAAGTTGATTTGACTTTGAATAACAGCAAAGAAGCGAAAACGGTAAAAGAGGACAGCGCCGTTTCATTTTGCTGGCGTTTTTTATCTTTTTCACTTTCTTCCTAATGCATTCACTCACCAGCAGCATACAAGTTATGTATTCAAAAAAGTATTCGAATTGCAACTGGTACTGGCAAACAGGTTAGCACCTGGCCAAAAGATGCTTGACCTTGACGTGCACACTTGCACATGCAGACACACATAGTTGTACATTCAAAGGCAAATTTGTAGGGTATTCATTCAAGCGCACCTAAAAGGAAGCGTGGGCGTTGCACTAACTTGTGAATGCATATGCATAGGAACATATGTATGTATGTACGTTTGTGAGTGGGTGTGAATGTGCACAGCTATGACATGCTGAAGTAAGTAAGTTCTTTTAAAAGTGAGCGAGTGCAAGCGGACTTGTATTTGTCACTTGAAAATGTATTTTTTTTTCCTTCGTCTCTTCCTTGCCCATAACATGAATGAACTAAGTAGAAAAGAGAACAAGGGGAGAACAAAAAGCAAATGCTGAAAGGAAAATTTTCACTTCAATTGCTTAAAGTGCGAAATTGCGCACTTTATGCAACAGTAGTAGTTCTAACAAAGCAACAATAATGCATCATAGCATGTTTGATAGTAAAGAAAAGAAAAAATGGCGTAAGGTAGTTGCCGTATAAGTGTGTTGAACGTGCCAAGCATTTTACAAGATTTTCTTCACTTCTGCAGTCTTTTGTAAACCGTTATACTATGTACGTAATATTTTGCGACAAAAGTTACCTCCAAACAGCAAACTTTACACATGCAGCATTTTTTTACTATCTTCCTACGTTCTAGAGGCAATATGGTATGCCATGAGCATGCAAGCAGGTGTGTGTTAGTGTCGAAGATGCACAAAATGGCCATAAGCGACACTTCCGGTTCTCTTTTTGTTGCCTACTGGTCAAAGGCAGGATGTGAAAATCAAAGAAGCAGCGACAGGGGCAGCTAAAAAATTTTAAAATGTTCAAAACACTATTAAGTAAGTATCAAAATTGACATGAATAAATGTAAAACCTGAACGTCTGAAAAAAGTATGCATCGTTCGAAACAAGGAACTCTGAACGTTCTCTTTAAATTTTTTAAACACAAAATATGCAGGGGATAGAAGAAAGAGGAAACATAAAAGAGAATGTTTATCTAAAAAATTCAAAACAGGATGTCCTTAGTGACGGCATTGATATTTTGCCCAAAAGAACTATTGTTACGGACAAAGGGCTAGCACTTAAAACTGCCCACATGCTACAGGCTAAAAGAAATAACAAAAACCAATGGAATTTTACACTTCCCCATTGACTTAACTATCGACATATGTATATGTAGTATGTAGCCATCGGCATATGTAAGGAAGTATGTATGTACATATGTATGTACATATGTCGTCAGAGGCATGAATACTACTCTCATAGATACACACGTAAGCACATAGCTGCTTGCGCTTGTTGCCACTTTTGCTGCATTTTATTAATGGTGACACGTCTCAGTGCACAGCTTTTTGTACACAGATTTCGCTCTACGTGTTGCAATGCATAGCTTGACACAAAATGCGGCCTATTTAAGTGTGAAAGTTTTCCCAACACTTTCTTTTCTTTTTCTTTATCCGCGATTTCAAAAATATTCAAGACGGTACTTAAGGCGGCTAAGCACAATGTGTATACCAAATTTGGTCAATATCGGTCAAGTAGTTTCTTATTAACGCATATATCATATAAGTGGGCGGTGCCACCCCAATTTTCCTAAAGTTAGCTGAAAAAGCACTTCTTTGCTAAATAGCGATCGTATATGTATATCAATTTTTAATAAATATTGATGAATTGCTTAGCCACACTGCTCAAAATATCTGCAAGTCCGGTACATAAACAATATATGTAAATTCAAGGCCGTATTTAAAAAAAGTCGCCAAACTTCGACAATTTTTATGCGATTGCTATAAATGAGCTATCAGTTTATTTAAAAATAGATTTAATTTTAGATAGACATATTTTGAAATTGTGGAAATTATCGATGCTTAAGATTTAAAAAAATTAAGTGAAATATGGTTTTTTTTCTTTTTATTCGATAAAAAATCCCAACAAGCCAAGTCCGACAATATATTATTTATACCATTTAAAGGCCTATGTATCCTCTTCTCAGATCGTATTCGATCTTTGAAATCGTCAAAAAAATTTTCATTCAAAAACTCATAAATCAAAAAAATCGTATTTTCTGACCTAAATCGAAAGGTCGCGACCTCTAAATGACCTTAAAAAAATCTATAAAAATAGCCAACAATATTTCTCATAAAAACAATAAAATTAGAGGGTAGAGTCTTGAAATTTCCAAAAATAAAAAGACATTTTCGATGGGCACCCTAGTATGTATGTATATATAATTCTTCTGTACGTGTGTTTGTGAGTGAACCGATTTTGACGAACTTTTTCGTATTTATTTGGTTGGCTCTGGATAGTTTAGATTCATAGTTTGAGCCGCCAAGGGGCTTGGGAGTCGAGTTATTAATAAAACTCGTATTTACGAGCGCGTGGTGCTGCAGTCTAATTATTACTAAAAATCGTCAAGTGTGAAAATGTGCTGTGAATGTCCGATTACATCGACATGCTGAACCACCCAAAACCATTGCGCTCGTTGAGAAGACATTTAAGGTATTTCATCTGGAATTAGACTATGTTTGTTTGATTTCTGTGAAATTGCTACTACCAACTATACTATTTATGTAGATCCGAGTATAGATTCAAGCACAGATTCACCATCGAACCGGATCATTATTGCCTCCAGGAAGTTAAGATGAGAAAGTTCTTTAAATTTATTTCGTTGTGCGATTAACCGTGCCGTGAAGCACTTGAAGTGTTTGGACAATTTCAAGAACTCCTTCATGAACATACACTTTCGTTAAGTTATTTAATACGGTAATGGAAATATGCTTTCTAACAACAACCAAACCGCAATATTAGCAAATAGTTTTGCAACTGGAAATAGGGAACGCGCCCTACGAAGTTTGCCGGGTCTGCTAGTGAATACATATATGTAGGTTTACATTGAGTTGTTGATCTCGTCTCAAGCGTCTTCGATGGTTTGGTTGGAAGTCGTCAAAAGAATATTAAACGAACATTTTAAGGAATAATCCTCGCACATTTAAGATATATCTACGTTTATAGGTAAACATATTTATTTAAATTTCGTGAATTCAAATACATGGATTGTACGCCTAAACTTACCATAACTTAACCTTTAACTATGGAGGTGAATATTTTGGACATAGTCTGTGACCTGGTGGTAAATTTTACCCCTTAGAATTTTAGATAGAAATTTGAATACATATTGGTAATTTCATAATTATTTTTTCTGTTAAATTAAGCTACTAGATTTTTAAGTTAAAATAAATACAAAATTTTATTTTTTCTTTTAAAACAAACAAACGTCGCACTTTATTTAACAAGAACGAAAACATCACATAGTAAACTTATAAAAAAGTGTAAAATAAAAGTTTGTCTAAACCTCAAGGGGCATCTTTTCACAGCCAAATATATATATTTAAAGAAATAAAAGAGATCATATTAAAAAAAAATTTTATTGTAAAAAATACGGGTCAACCTTCTTTCAAAGAAAAAGTTGCATAAACGTTGAGGAGTGGTAATTTTTCGACCAACATCAGCATTTTTCCGCCCACGCTACACCTTCCACAGCAAAACTATAACTGATCAATAAAGACAACGAAATGAGAAGATACTGAGAGAATCAAGTTGTTGGAGCGAGAGGGTAAATTTTACCACCACCTCCACAGTTAAAGGTTAATGAAAATCATTAAGCAAGGAAACTAATACGAACTAGCCATAATTCCTAAATCACTAAAAGCCCATCCGTTCGCAACCACTAGCTTTCCCATACATATTAGTTTTCTCATGGCACCACATTCAGGTGCATAGGTAAAGCTATAAAACTATGGCTGAAAATGCTTTTACCTTCTGTTCTCGTCCATTTGCATCCGCTTAAATGTAAACTTCCCCTCGTGCTATTCCACAATGAATGGAGTCTAACGGAAATGCGCCATTTTTTTGCAATTTGAAGAGGAAATAAACTGTGCAGCTGCAGTTACACCCACTAACCATTTCACATCATAACGAGAATATGAAGAGTAAAATTTGGTTTTCTTAAGCTTCCGCTGCGACGATCGTCGACTGTAATTACATAAATTGTGAGCACGGTACGGTAGTGAAGAAAAAAAATAAATGAAATACAATTTTGCAGTTTTAATTGGGGTATTCGCAAAAAGTGAAAGTCGTGGCTGCTGTGCACTTACACACTAAAGGTATGTATATCACAGTCGCAGTCACAAGCTTTATATACGAGTATGTATGTACATATGTACATGTGTATGTATGTATGTTTTGACGTGCATTTCAATGCTTGTGCATGTACTCACATACATAAGTGTGTCACCGTGCGCGGTAAAGTGAGCAAAAGCACTAAAGTGGCAAGTGCAGTGAGGCATTGAGCCAGTGACGTTGTGTGTACACGCATAAGCACATACAAACCATACGTACATACATACATATATTTGTTCTAGTATTGAGCGTATTTTGTTGCGGCTGCCTTGACTGCTAGTAACCAGTAATACAGTCAATTTAATTAGAGCAGGCGGACACATATACATACATATGTACAAGTAAATAAAATACGTAAAATATGTTTGCTCATAAAGATTTATAGAATACAATATGCCTGCAGGCTTAGCCCAGAACAAAGTGCAATTAAAATGCAAGT
>NW_023458565.1:1012072-1019641 GCF_013731165.1 Rhagoletis pomonella | reverse complement strand
TTTTTGACAATTTCTGTTGAAACTACATAGCATATTGAAATTCCAAAGATGTAGAGAATTTCATTCTCCACAACTTTTGTACCTACATTTGTTTTGTACGACGCTTAGATCACGGCCGGGAAAGCGATGTACGGGATGCTCCGTAAAACTCATTTCCACACCTTCACCTGCTTTCATTGAAAAGCAAAAACCGTTGCCCGTGGATTAGGCTTACTTGGGAAACCACGATAACAAAAACGCGCCGAAAAACTCTACTTCAGCGGTGGTGGCGGAATGTTGCCAAATGAAATTTAGGGGCAAGACTGTGGATCCAGGATCTACGTGTCAAATAGAAGTAAACTGCATCAAAAAATCGCTGCTACAAATTTTTTATTTTTTTTCCTACCAAATTTATCTAATTTTACTGGGCTAATCGCTATGTTTGGCACGTTCTCGGCCGTGATCTAAGCGGCGTACATAAACAAATGTAGGTATAAGAGTTGTGAAGACTGAAATTCTCTACAACTCTGGAATTTCAATATGCTATGTATTTTGAACAGAAATTGTGAAAAAATGGCAAAAACCGTGACAAGGTAAAACTTTTTCGCAGTTTTTGCTAATTTTTTACGATAAACAATTCTATTTGTAAATAAACCTTCTATATAACAAATGTGGGTAATTAAATTCTCTACATATATGTATTTAACCATTTTTTACGAAAAATGCAAAATAAGCTTAAAAATCGCAAAAACCCAAAAAAAACTTAAATCCAAGATGGCGGAATGTTGCCAAATTGAATTTAGGGGCAAGACTGTGGATCCATAAACTACGTGTCAAATAGAAGTAAATTGCATCAAAAAATTGCTGTTACAAATTTTTTTTAAGAAAAAGTCTAATTTTACTGGGCTATAGTACGAGAAAGTTGAAATTATTTCTGAAAAGTGATTTCAGTTGCAGTTATACCTTGCAATTTTAATTTCCGAAAGTGATTTTCGCAAATCTGCAAAAAGGAATTTCTGGCTGTCTACATGGAAAAGTAGACTTTCGATTTCGTATTTTGACAGCGAAACACTTAGAAAAAGCAGACATATAATATAATTTTTCACTATATGGTATGGAAGATTCTTACAGAATTTCCTAAATATGTACTTTCGTTTGCGGTATATACCTCTTCAAATTTTTTCGGGTACCCGGGTACCCGGCATCACCCGCTACCCGGGTACTCGGGTAGCTCCTTACCCAGCCCTAGTATAAACGCACCGTATATACCGCTTGATTTATTAACTTACTTTACATCGGTTAATACTAGTTACCTCCGAAATGCCATTTTGTTCAAACTTTCGAAAAAGTGGAGCAAAAAACCCTTTCATAAGAGAGATAGTGGACTAAAATGCTCTGCAAAATTATTTCTCGTGAAATTTTACTCTATGTACCCAAAGAATGCTTCAAAACCAAAACCGAAATGAGAACAAATTGTCGAGAACATTCTCAAAGGGAATTATATAAGAACAAAACCATGTGGAACGTTCCCAAAGAGAACAAAATGCGAACAATACTTTCGGGAACATTTCTAAGAGAGCAAAATGGTATCAAAAGTCTCCGGAACGTTTTGGCAAAGAAAAAACGGTAACAGAAGTCTAAGGAATTTTCTCTCGAAGAACTAAAGTCTCAGGAACTTTCTGACAGAGAACGAGATGGGAACAAATCTTCTCTGAACTAAGTGGAAGCGAGAACAAAATTTTTCTCATCCATTAGTTTGAAATGTTTAAATATGAAGATTAATCCAAAAAAAAAAGAACTGATACCCACTGGGAAAATAGGTAAGCCACCTTACGAGGTAAGCCATGTTTTCTTTCAGTTTTTAGTACCAAAATTGTCATCATCTACTAGTAAAGCGCAAAATGTACACCTCCGACGACACAGTACGTTGTCAGTTGCAAAATAACGTGCAGCCGCACAGTGTAAAATTTTACCCATCTAGCTGCTTTTAATTCTGTAATTCGAAAACTATTGATATTGTTATAAGATAGGCGAAGCTTTTTCCAAAAAATTGGTCATTTAGAGTTACTGCCACGCCACCCTATTATATAAATGCAATTTTTAAAACGGCAAAAACTGAAATATTTAACTAACTACAAAGGCTAAAATGCCCAAAATTGATATTTAGAATTTCCCTATAACAATGAATTATAAAAATGGACTTCAAAATACATTTTTTTTTTTAATTATGTGCGTGGAAAATATCGATAAAAAATCAAGTTGGGTCAACGAAATTCCGTTATAAGTTCAATATTTCTTGCTCTATTCAATATTTACAAAAGTGGGATACTATTGGAAAGGTTATGAATTAGGCTTTCTCTATTCAAAGCGGAAATACAAGAATTTGTCTCGGCCGAGATGAAATTCAAATAAATTACTCGAAGAAAATGAAATTCCTAGTAGGCCTGAAAAATTTAAATTTCATTAAAACCTGCACTTTCCAGCAGCTAAAATTGTGTTGTTTAAAGTCAAAGAGGAGTGGTAAATAAACTGAGATACAAACTTTATCGAATAGTGGCGGATAACGAGTTTGCGGGTCTAATGAAATTAATAAATTGCTAAAAATAAATCTAAATTAACATCGTTTTACTTTAACATGAAATACTCAGTCCTAGTTTACTAAAATCCAAAAAATGTATATTCATTAAAAAGAACATACCTAAAAAAATTAGACCAAAATGGTATATTAGCAATTGTTGCATAAATCACATAATGCCAACAAATTAAACATTGAGATTCAGTTTCAAGTATACAATTTTAGATAATACTGCGCTCTGTAATCTTCCAAATCGATTCCCGTCCCGCCCTACACTTTGGTTTATATTTTGTAATTGTTATTGTTTCGTCTTTAGCAGGCATTTCTAAAAACATTGTTGACGTTGTTTTGAAATTTGGTGACATAAAATAATGTAATTAATATTTTCTAGAATGCGGAAATAATACACTGTGAGCCGAAGTTATTTCCAAGCGCCGAACTACTCCGAGCGACTGCTCTGCATTACACGTAACTTACTTTGTAAAGCGGCTCAGAGGTATGTCTGATACCAAATGTACATTCTTAATTCCTACTTACATAAGGCGGCCACGTCTTTGTTAAAGTAATGGAGATTCGGTAGGGAAGTGGTAAGGGCCGCCAGGTGAAGGGCAATACCTTACCAGCAACTTACACTTCACCCGGCTGTCCGTACCACGTCACTGACGAATCTCCCTTATTTTAACAATGACGTGGACGCCATATGTAAGTAGGAATTTAGAATGTACATTTGGTATCAGACATACTTCTGAGCCGCTTTACAAAGTAAGTTACGTGACAATTTTGGTACTAAAAACTGAAAGAAAACATGGCTTACCTCGTAAGGTGCTTACCTATTTTCCCAGCGGGTAGATAATAATGCAAATAAAGTCAACGAAAGACTTAAGACACGAACCTTTCTTGATGATGAACGATCTGGAAGTTGAAATGATGCAGCTTTGCGTTGACTTTGAATTAACAATCTTGGTTCTCACTGAAACGATTTTTCATACGAGAAGGCCGAAAGGCTTTACGAAATTATGGTTCCTGCCATAGACTACAGTCGTTCACAAGGAACTGGCGACACAACAATGCAAAATTAACTTCGGGCAAGCTTGCTTGGCTGCATAGACTGTCGAAAAGAGGAAAATAAAGTTAGTTACTAAGCAGATCCAAATACAATGTGTATTTAATACAATCATCACATTTTTTAAGCTCTGGCAAAACAGACCTATTTTAATTTGCATTTTCCTAAGTTTTGCAACGAGAAAATACTTGCACCATTGTATTCGATACCCATCAAGTACTTGTTCACGCGTATCGAAGTACAAAATCTACTCAGTACTTGGCAGAGGTACTCGAGTATATACTTATAACTGCTGTGATCGGAGCATCACAACATTTGAGATATGAAGAGGAGACAACACTTCTCAACGCTTTTGGATAGCGTCACAGGAAGCGTGTTTGACGAAGCAGAACCCAGACCAATGTAAAGGGACGTCTACCCGACCAAGATAAGATGAGAACAGCAATAATTCGTCTTAAAAATAATAAAGCTTCTGGAGCTGATGGAATAACCACCAGCTGAGCTATTCGAACCTGGCGGCGAAGAGCTGGTAGGGCCCTTGTATCAGCTGTTAGTAAGAATTTGGTCTGATGAATACGTGACGGAAGATTGGAGTCT
The DNA here is from genome assembly GCF_013731165.1 of Rhagoletis pomonella. Lineage (NCBI taxonomy): Eukaryota > Metazoa > Arthropoda > Insecta > Diptera > Tephritidae > Rhagoletis > Rhagoletis pomonella. Next base: position 1,015,427 of record NW_023458565.1, on the reverse strand, counting down.
CAGTGTACTTTACCTAATACCATTGTAAACAAGGTCCTATCCATAATTCCGTGGGAATGGCTGAAGCACTGTGAGCTCAGAGCTGTCAAATTCATCACTGAAAAGATTCTTACAAATCGTCAAATTCTAGAAAATATCTAATATGAGCAAACGAGGTTTTAGACTCGGCTATGCACTTTTGTACGACTTCTTCAATCTGATGTTGGAAAGCTGATGAGCAAACGAGGTTTTAGACTGGGCTATGCACTTTTGTACGACTTCTTAAATCTGATGTTGGAAAGCTGAACCACATTACATTGAGATCGACGGTCTCAACACCAGACTCGTAAGTGTAGTATTTTGCAGATTACAAAAATAACCAAGCCAAACGGGCAAACCAATCAAAGGATCAACTCTAGGCCCGTCAAGGAGTGCTTCGACACTCTTCAGTTCTTAGCAGCACAAAAACACGATAACACTGCGCTGCGTACCAGGTCACTGCGAGATCGAAGGACAGAGAACAACGTCGTCCATACCTCGAAATTCCATAAATTACCTCTCCTCATTCATGCGAAATTCAGACCGGTGCTTCTTTCTTCTTAGTGCTTCCATTGAGTTCATGGGCATCCTTACGTTGCCATTGCCTGCGGAGGGGCAAGAATAGCAAACTGCTGTTGCTTTATTCAAAAGATCCCCTGCGGCTCTAAAGTAAGTACTTACCGCACTTGGAATTTACCCATTTGGTAATTGTTAGCTGCGAAGGAGACCTGCAATATAGTACTGTTTCCACAAGGACAGACCATAAGTCTTCCGCCACCAGGTCATCGGAGACTTCGTTTTGTTAGAATTTTCTAGCATTAGTGCGATAGTGCTGTGGGTATTAAAAATTTAGTTTCACCTGAGCCTACGATATTGTATGGCTAGCCCAGAGATCAACTGACCAATACTTAGTAAACGCGTTAAAGTAAAATGTTCTCTCGCTAAGAGCAGGTTTCAGTGGGTAATACACATGAAGGGTTATTAGAAGTACAATTGTATTATTTGTATCAATATGTATACGTACGTATGTATGTGCATATATACATTTGTACGTACTCACCTTGTAGTATGTACATACTTACTACGCTCGTCTAAGCTTTGAGAACCGCTCAAATCACGTTTGTGATTCAATTAAATGATATTACGCCACATTCGTTTAGATTGTGTGTTCATATGCAAGTGCACATACATACATACATACATATGTATGTATGTGCATTAGGGTGCCTCACCAAAAAAAAAAATTGCGGTTTTTCCAAGACTTCCGCCAATTAAGACTTATGTACGTGAGCTGAACCAATTGGAAAATACCACCAAAAATCTCTGACTTATTTTGATTGCATTGATACAATTTTTAAACATTTTTAAGCAGACCTTCTCAGATAGAGTCTATCATCTGAAGTGATTCTTTAGAAAAAATTTTTTTAAAAACTAATTTTATTTAGGATTGGGTACAAAATCATTAGGGCTCAATATTTTGTATTTTAAATACAGCATTCGAAATTCCGTATTTAAAATTCTGTATAGCGAAATTCAGTATTTTAATATTCTGTATCGCAAAATTCTGTATTGCAAAATTCTTTATTTTAATATTCTGTATTACAAAATTCTGTAAGGAAAAAATCGGAAAACAATATGGACATATAACACAAGTGCGCACTTGTATTATTTATCCATATGTTTTTCCGATTTTTCCACACAGAATTTGATAAAGCAAAATTTTGGCAATACACTTCATTTCTTTATCCATAGGTTTTCCGGTTTTTGCATTCAGAATTCCGTAAAGCAAATATACATATATATAAGTTATAACTATTGTTAGTTTCAGAAACAGTTCAAATTTATATTTTTGTTAACAAATTGGTTCAGAAATATGGCAAAAATTCATGTTTCTCTTTACAAATTACAACGTTAAAAAGCCTGCTTTTGTGAGTACGGCAATCATTTTTATAACACTCTTGAACTTCTTGAATAGAACCAATTGTTGCTTATGGTTTGAAAAACAAAATACATATTTGGTGATAAATCTCAGCCAAATATTCACCAAAATTTTTATCAATGCACGATGAGTCAACAAGTATACCTTTCCCTGGAGCACAAAATGTTGGGACTTAGCATCATCGGCTAAAAGTTATCGTTGGGAAACATAATACAGGGTTGCATAAACTCATCAATGATCTCAAAGGCTATTTGGTTTATGCGAAAGCTGAACACGACAATTCATTCTAGCATCACAAAGTAGTTTTTGTGATAATTGCAGACAGTGGCGGATCCGGGGGGGAGGGGGTTTTGGGGTTAAACTTCATGTCAGTCAGTTGCGGACCCAAGGGGGTTGTGTAAATACATAGACGCCATATTATACATACATATGCGCTATATTAAAACAGCCCCCGTGGGTCCGCCACTGACTTACACGTAGTTTAACCCCTAAAACCCCCCGCTGAATCCGCCACTGATTGCAGAAGGAGGCTATTTAATATAAGCACTCGATATAGGAAAATTTAAGGAATGATAAAAACAGATTAGACTTAAGTCATATCTGTTTTCTAAAAAGAATTGCTAAGAATTTCATGGTATATTAACTTCTTTTGCCGATTATTTTTTATTTAAGAACGAAATAAGTTTGCTTAAGTTAATAGTAAAAATATATTTTTACAACAAGTTTTCTAAGTATGAATAAAATCGGCCCCTAAATACTGGTTTACCAAATATCTCCCTCCTGCGCCACCTAGCTGACTATTTAATATTGCATTGTCATCGGGTTACGAGCTAAGTTTGCAGTTTCAAGTTGGTGAAATATTGATTGCAAAATTCGAGGACATACAAGTGAAGTTAAATAAAAGCTTGTAAAAAAAACAGGATTTTGGCCCAAAATAATTTTGAACCCAGAATTTTACTTTCCAGAATTTTAACTCTACATTATTTTGTTCTTTAGAAGTAGTAGAATTTCGAACCGAAATAATTTTAACTACAAGGAAGATTTTCACATTTTTTCCAGAACTTTCGACCGCATGATTTTTTAAAAGCTGAATTTACTATCGCTCCCTTCTTTTTACATATAAAAGAGATTCTATAATTCCGATGGAAAAACAGTACCAAGTTTTTTTTATGGAGAGTGATGCACCCTAATGTACATATAAGCATCAGAGTATGATGCAGCTCAGTTGTTTATTTCGATTGGTCTCTCAATGCTCAATAGGCCAAATAGGTTGCTACAAACGTATTGCTAACTTGGCCCGAAGTAAGGCTCAGCTGAGACAGAGCATTGAGCTTGTCGAGCCGAATGTTAGTTGGTTAGTTGTGTGACGATCGACTTTGGGCGCTGTTGTATTGTAAG
>NW_023458565.1:984427-1011972 GCF_013731165.1 Rhagoletis pomonella | reverse complement strand
AGTTTTTCGTGCAAAGAAGGGTGGCCAGCTAAGCAAAATATACTGTATTTGAATTTCTTTTCATATGCACTTTATTTCAGGTTAATTCTTGTCTAAAAATCTTTTAATTGAATTCCTCTGCATTAGTTGTTTTTCTTTCTCACATTTTATGTTGTATGACTAGTGTTTTTTGGTAAATTTTATTCAGAAAAAAACGCAAATAATATGAAATTATAAGCGCTTAAATCGAGAAACCTGAACTCGAGAAAAAAGTTTTAAACATTTGGATTGTAACAAAAACTTGGACCTCTATAACTTTTTAAGTAAGCGAGATGAAGATTTGACATAGCATGTAATAGCACTTGGTGAATGCGATAACTTAAGCGCTTATTGCTTTTGGCCGCAAATATCAGCACATACTTATTTAGTCGAAAAACTTTTTTTTTTAGAGATTTAAAGGTTTCTAGTTCGAATGATTTACCATAATAATAATTTTTTAAGAATTTGATAGCCGTATTGGATCCGTCATTTTGAATTTTAAAAATTGACTTCAGATTCGTAATAAGCTATCCCAAAATTTCCCGAGTGCCGAGTTTCGAACGAATTCAATAATCCTTTTTTTGAATTGATCGCCATTTTGGATCCACCATTTTGAAAAAGTGACTTCAGATTCCTAATTTGCAAACCCAGAACTCATATTTTCTGAATATGTTTGCGGGGTTATGCTTGTTCATACATAAGTACATATATATATGTACATACGTAGTTGTTAAATAAAAGTGAAAACGACAATAACCGAGATTTACGGCTTCTTACTTAATGAACAACGTTAGTGTGACACGCGTGCACTTACTATTAGGTTTGTTTTGCACACATTTCGGACTAGATACGGGCAAATGAGCGTAAGGGCGAAATGCTTCTAACTGTGAAGAAACTGCCCAAAACCATGAGAATAGAAAAAACCGATTTTCGTGCCTAAAAACAAACTTCGGATCACAAAAAAATTATAAACAAACAAGTAATTTTTAAACAAAAAACAAAACCGACTTCAATTCTCATATATATATATATATATATATATATATATATATATTTCATTATCCAATGATCGGATCTAAACCAAATCTGAGACACTACCTTTCAAAATGCAAAAGAATTTTTGAAATCGGTTGACGTGGCCCAAATTGCGGTAATATTTATACATACAAAAAAAATATATTCCGACGAACTGATAACCTCCTCCGTTTTTGGAAGTCGGTTAAAAAACAACACTTTTGTTTGAAAATGACCCATAGCAGCTTAATTCGGCATAGAAATGCATACTGTTGAATAATTCCCAAAATACCATAAATTAGTCTATATGAAATGTTTTTTTATTTAGATTATGCCTTTTTATTTTCAAAATGGGCAGCAAAAATTGTATAATTCATTTATTCGTTTCAATTTATATTTGACATATTTGAATGAATGTAGTACAGAAGCCTTTGGTTAAAAGTATTGGATAATAAATCGTAACTTAAATTATGTACGTTTTATACATTTAAAAGTTTTACGTTTTTTTACGGAACTAAAACAATCATACTCATATAGTGGGAAGTCTTGCTCATCTAATAAAATATACGGTTTAATATTTGGGTTATTGTTTGTTTTTTGACATTATTTTCCTCTTACTAGGGGCTTAGACGCAATCATTAAATGGATGAAAAGATCTTTGTTGGATGCCGCACGAAAACTGCAATTGCAAGAGTTACTGAGCTATCGCGCCATCTGAATGTGCCCATAGATAAATAACTAATGTATTAAATTCCTTTCACAAAAATACCCAACAATTTCTAAGTCCCTTGAGAATTTCTCAACTTTACCTTTTCGCACTCATAGATGAATTTGAGCCATATCACTTAATTTGTGTGCAAGAAACTTTTCAAAATTCATATTCTAAATTATTTTTCTTTACAGTAAAAACGAGACAAAAAATATTTGCATCCAAACATCACCAACCAGTCATTGCTTCTGTGTCTTAACATATCGGATTCTTGTCGTCGTCAAAGATATGAAACGCTAACGTTGCCACAATGCCCCGAAAACTATTGAAATTTCTTATTATCTTCGACAATACATCCTTGCTTTACTTTCCCGGACAATTTCTATCAGGTCGTGTACTCATCGAACTGCAAGATGATACTCCTGCTTTGGGGCTGCATTTTCATGTTGTCGGCGAAGGAGTGGTGCGCGCTGGTACGGCACGACAGGAGCGTACATACGACAAAGAAAACTACATTGACTTTCGAATGAGACTTTTGGGCGATGTTGATCAAGGCCCATCAGTCCTTTCGCCTGGCATACACAGTTTCCCATTCAAACTTGGCCTTCCAGTGGGATTACCGTCAACTTTCTTGGGCCGTTATGGCTGGATACAATACTACTGTAAAGCCGCTCTACGCGAACCAAATGGTCTAATACATAAAAACCATCAAGTCTTCATTGTGATGAACCCGATTGATCTCAATTTGGAGAGGCCCATTCTATCGGTATGTGAAGTTAACATGTGCAAACATAAATATTGTACGTACATATGTATGTAATAATAGTATTGTTATTATAACAAACAATCTTTTTTAATGCAGCAACCGTTTACTTGTGAAATCGAACACAAACTTGGTGTGGCATGCGTGGGCGGTGGTAAAGTTGTTGCTCGGGTGGCACTTGATCGCGGCGGTTATGTACCTGGGGAGAGTATATTGATCACTGCACTAATTTCGAATCACAGTAATGTGACGATCAAACGAACAAAAGCTTCCCTTACAGAGGTATGCAGCACCACATATGCCTATATCTAATTTTGTTTTTAAGTTATTATAGCTAATTTTTCATATTTATCAATATAGACCATTGAATATTTGGCACGAGGAAAAGTGGTGCAAACGGAAAAACGTGCCTTGGCCGCTCTAGCACGCGGGAAGATACGTCCCGGCGGCAAGGACGAATGGCAAAACGATAGCTTGTATGTACCACCGCTTCCGCCAACGAATTTACATGGTTGCCATCTAATAAAAATCTCCTACGATGTGTTTTTTGTCATCGAGCCGAAGTCGTTAGAAAAGGAAATTAAATTGCAGTTACCCATAGTTCTAGCCACTTATCCATTTCGTAATAATGGCAATGATGTCTCGAATACATGGCCAGATTCAGTACTTAAACCGGATACTCATTATCCATCAACGTTGCCAATTTTTCGGCCGTGGTTGCATGAGAAGCCTGATCCAAATTAAATGTTAAACCAATGAGAGCGAAATACATGCATATGTAAATACATTTGTACATTAGGGTGGTCCAGAACTTTTTTCTTCAGCTACTCGCCAGAACTGAAGAGCATCGAAAATAAGAAGACGTTTTATACTTAACCGCACCGTCTGCACCTTGAAGTTGTCCGTATATTTTACATTAGGAATACACTATAAAAAATCGTTGAAAATAAATATTTTTAATCGAATAAGAAAGAATATTTCCCACCACAGAAGATTATGGTGCATAGTCAACTTAAAAAATTTTACTAAATAAATGTGTTGTTTTATGTGTTCCTAACCACATAACGCACGTAATGAAAAAATATTTAGTAAAATTTTAAAGTAAAATATCTATGCAACATCATTTTATTTTTTGAAGATTACTGACGAGAAATACACTCCCAGTAATTTGAATAGCACACCCTTTCGATCCTCAGTATGTACAGTTTTCCTTTTTCTGTTTCATATTCATTAATTTTTTATAAAAAATTACCATATTCCTCGTGTAAATCCAATTTTAAAATTTTATACAAATTAAAAAAAAAAAACATGCAAAGCGGTGTGCTGTCCTATAGACCTAAAGTCTATGCAGTTTTATGGCCCATGCAATTTTGGTATAACAAAGTTCAAGTTTCAAGCGGCTACAAAATACCGTTGATTTTTTAATTTTTTTTTTTTTACAGTGTGATGCACCTTCAACAAAAAAATATCAAAAATCAAGGGGTTTTTGTTGCTATTTGAAACTTGAACTTTTTGTACTAAAATTGCATGGGCTACAAAACTGCATACCCGAAATTTTTAACATAGCAGAACCCTTTGTTGGCATGTTTTTTTTTAATTTGTATATTTTAAAATCGGATTTACTAGTAGAATCTGCAAATTTTTATAAACAATTAATGAATATTAAGCAAACAAAAGGGTGTGTACTGAGGATCAAAAGCGTGTGCTATTCAAAAGACTGGGATTGTATTCTTATTCGATGAAAACATTACTTATTTTTTATTTTATAGCAAATATGTTTTCCATATGTAAAATATGTATGTATATGGACTCATTCTTCAGTTCTGGGTGGTGGAAGCGTTAAATTTCCAAAAGGTTGATTTTCCTATATGTTTTTGGGCCCCCCTTATGTATAGTTGATTTTCCTATATGTTTTTGGGCCCCCCTTATGTATATGCATACATTTATAAAACAAACGACCAGTGATAACTTAAAACAAAAAAATAAATGATACTTTATTGATCAGTTGCTGATATCTACGTATATATAACTAATGCATTTCCTTTGTTGTATTACTATTTTATAACGCAAACACTTTACAAATTTGTTACTTATTTACCGTAAAGCATATATTAAATTTACCTGCGATAATATTATGTTTTGACTTATTATTGAGACATTCGTATGCAAATTGCTAACATATTTTTATAGTTTTAATAATTATTGGAATGTACTCGATGATTTTTTTTTTAATTACAAACTTTTTAAAGTAATTTCCTTACTTAGTTTAAAACGTCTCCAATTTTGGATTTGATCCTCGAAGGCGTTCGATCGCAGCCATAATAATTTACCTACATATATACATACATGCATATGTACATATATATGACACACTAAGTATGTATACATACATCGTATATTTATATACTCACATGGATATGTAGATAAATATGCATAAACAGTTGGGGTCAAAAAAATGCGTACCCTGACGTTTTGACGATTTTATTTATTTATGTTTATCTATTTTTGTATGGAAGAAAATGCGCAACACCCTCGACCAAAAAATCTCAAAAATCAACAGTAATTTTTAGCGACTTGAAACTTCATTTTACCAAAATTTAATGGGCTACAAAACTACACACTCAAAAAAAATCTAATTGAAAAGTTCTTGCATTTTCCACGAGATCTGAATGAAATTAAAAAAAATGAATCATGTGGTTTTTGCTGTTGAATAAACCATATTTTAATAAAAAAAAAGAAAAAGTTGGTATGGAAAATATAAATAAATAAAGTCGTCAGGGATTGGACATTTTTGACGCTGACTGTATGTACATTCATACATACGTATTTAATTGTTATTTTTACTCAGTTGCCTTGCACTCTTACTTAACATTTTCATATACATACGCATGTACATATGTAGGTAGATATTATTTCATACATTGTATGTACATATGTATGTATGTAGATATTTGTATATACATATAATAAATAAAAAATACATATATTTTTTAATTTAAGATACACTAATAAACTATCGTTTACAAATCAATTATTTTTTTTCTGTTATTGAGCTTGTAAGAGTCCTGAGTAACACATTCAAAAACACCAACCTGACTAGGCACGGATTACGTGGAATTTCTCCAAGCCTTTGATCGCCATTTACCAGGAAGTGCCCAAAAATGATTATTTTTTTTTCATAATTAAGAATAAGAAAAAAAATCTTAAATTTCATGCTCCGTCTGTTGGCGATTGAACCCGGACAGCCTTGGTAGCAACCAATTGTATCAAGCATCACAGCCATGCATAATGTGACCAACCGTACTTCTTTCGCAAATAATAGTCCACATTTTTTTAATTTAAAATTACGTAATGCTTAAATAGAATGCTTCACAAAGAATATATGTACTTTATTATTTAATAACGACTAGAACACACTTTTAAAGTAATTAGTAAACTTCCATTTCATGTTGAAAAAAAATTCACCTACATCGAAACGTTGAAATAATAATCTCTGAGTGCTCGGATAACGGCGATGATTTTTGCCAGTACGTTGAATGACACAACCTTTGAAAGAATTCAGGCGAACATCGATTTCCCCCTCCTCCAGCTGAAAAGTGTTGCTTGTAAATAAATTTTTCGTATAATACACAATAGCTCCTATTTACTTACCTCATCAAATCCGTAGATGTCTTGGTAGCAGGTATAAGAAATGCAACGACGTACACATGACTTCTTCACAACTCCTTCTAGATTTTCGCATAGAGTATTTCGCTCACATGAAGTCTCAAATTCGTGGTATATAATCTCCTTACATTTTAACAATAATAATAATAAGTTTCACAAATAACAGGAGAAATCAATATTATATTTATGTTAATACCCACATTTTTACTTGTTTCCTTGTATGCATACTCTGGAAAGTGAAATGTGGCTGCCTTTGGGAGTGGCTGACCACTGGCACCTTTCTCAACGAACTGGCTCGTATATGATAAATTTAAATGCGCTAATATAATTGATAAACTTGCAAACATTACTGTTAACTCCATTTGGCATACTTCTATACCATGCAATAGTTCTTTTATACTTATCCCCCCCGAACATTTGACACTTGCCAACATATAGGGGTTGAAATGATATTAAATGCGTGAACAAGCGTACATTCATATATACATATGTACAAATATACGTAATTACCCGTAAACCGGCACTTTGGGCCATCAAAATGAATACAGATTCAGAATTTATATCGAAGCTGTTTTAAATAAGTATGAAAATAATAAAATAAACGAAGTATTAGAATTGCACCTAACTGCTCCTTATTAAGGTCTATGTACATATGAATGTATGCCCAAAAGTGATGATTTATTTTTATACCCGAGCGCACTTGTGCACAAGGGTATATTAACTTTATTCGCATAACGGTTCTTTGTAACAGCCAAAACGAATCGAGATAGATATGGACAAATGTATACATAAATGCTCAGAATGAAAAGAGAAATCGATTGAGCCATGTCTGTCTGTCCGTCCGTCCGTCCGTCCGTCTGTCCGTGTCGAAAGTTGGTCCTTTATTCAAGATAAGTTGGTATTGATAATGTGCGAAATCGGACTTTAACCACGCCCGCTTCTAATATACATAATTGTATTTTCGAAAAATGCAAAAACTACGATATTTCAGTAAATAACAAATGCAAATTTTTTAAAATTAGTATGTGAAATAAAATTTTGGTGCAAAATATTATTATTATGAAATTTTTGGAAAATGGACGTGACCCCGCCCACTTATGATGAAATGCTGTATCTCAGTAGCCGTTTCACCAATCCTTACCAAACTCGGTACGAGCCTTGAAAATATTTGAAATCGGGCAATAACCACGCCCACCTGCCATATAACGGTAATTTACAGAAACACGAAATATGCGATAAATCAGTAACTACTGGAGCTAATTCACTTAAAATCGATGATTGCAATATCCACTTAACAGAAAATTAGAATCAATAAATTTTTAGATAATGGGCGTGGCGCCGCCCACTTGTGACCACAAATGTGGTCAAGAATTTTGATGTTAATTGTGTAACGAGTAGTCATATTATCAAACACGAAAGTCTGGTCTACCTAACCGGAACGACCCAGATTAATATCTGGCCAAGGACTGTCACTCCAGCATCATTCCCCAAAAACTCTTTGAGGAATTTATATGCTGTTTTATACCCAAGTGCAAGGCGAATTCAATTTCGCCTTGTCCAAATTCATGTCAGGAAGACTTTAAGTGCTTTAAAAATGGAAAACACATAGTATGTAGGAAAATATTACTTCATTAAGCTTTTTAAATTTATTTAATTTTTTATGAATTATGCTATAAGTAACAACTAACAAAAAAAAAATAATTTTTTCTTTGTATATGTACATTAGGGTGGTCAGATTTCCTAAGCCTCAACCCCTGCGTCGATGCTACTTTAGTCGAAGGGTCAAACTTCAGATTACCCTATAACCGACTCCAACCGGGACCAAAATGTATATGTGATATGATATCATTTTTCGTTCTCCCCGTGATATACTCGATTTTAGTAGCATCGATTTTGGGTATTAAATGAAGAAAATATATAAAATTTTTAATTTTTGAGTCCACAAAGGCATCTGGCATTTCACCCCTGTGCGACACGCCCTAACCGTCTCCAATCGTGACCAAAATGTATATGTGATATTCTTGGCCGTGGTATTACCGATTGAGGGGTGAGACTGAAGAAAAATCGTTTGTTTGATTTTTTAAGGACCACCCTAATATACATACACATGCGTTCAACTAATTAGCAACGGAATTCAAAATGATATTGTTTGTCAATTATGTTTATTTTTAATAATTTTCATTTAAAATATAATTCAATCCGTAACAGAAACCGCAATAATAAAAGTTTCAAAACTTGCAGAAATTGCAAAAAAACTCAATTAAACTTCAAAAGTTTGTCATACAAATTTCCAAATTTTTAATCAGAGTATTTAGAATATTTTCGGGTATGCAGTTCTGTAGCCCATTCAATTGTAGTCTAAGAAAGTGCAAGGCTCAAATCGTTAAAAATTACCGTTGATGTTTTTAAATTTTTATTTTTATCATTTTGAAATTAATTGCTAATTACTTGAACACAGGTGTACATAAGATATAAACAATGACAAGATATATGCTACAGTAATTATCGTTACAGTTAAATATAAGCAACCCGGATAATATATTATGCCCGCTCCCACGACTCATTTTTATTTCTGGAAATCGATTATGCTGTTGCAAAAACAGCAGCAACCCTTATGCTTTTTCTTGCAGATAACAACGTGCTTCTTCAACCTAATGATAAATATACTGTATTGATTTTTGGAAAGAAGATTAATGTTAATTTATACCGTTTTGAACCACGCTGATCCTGGCTTGAACATCATCCTATGTAAAAAGGACATCGTCGAACGAGGCGCTATTCCATGCATATGCAGGTGTTTTACGGTAACGAAAGGGGGCAGGTGAAATCCGAACAATGCATCTGTCGTACTGATATTCATTTTTTCAAATAACGACGTTAATCCTTGTTCCATGCGATCCACTAAGAAATTAAGTACAGAGTTACATTGACATTTAATTATGTATATCTTAAATGTATACATATTTGCATATTTACAGCAATTGTTATTGTTATACTTAAGCATAATTTTAATATTAGGAGATGCCTTTCTTTTCCCCCAATAAAACTTGAAGGGAGATCACGCAAAAAGGGGAATAAGAGAGCACTCGAATAAAGGACTTGATAGTACCTTCTTATAATTACCTCAGCAAGACTATTCATTGTCAATATTCATTTCCTGAACTTTATCCCTGCCTCTGTTCGACGTGGATTAAATAAAATCAAGTTTAAGAAAACCATTTCTACGTATTTTCGTATAGTGAAATATAACATACATACACATCGTCGTTTAAAGTACAAAACCGCGTATCAATAAAACGCAAAACCGCGTATGTGAGGTTGCGTAAATTATTTTTTAAATAGTGAAACACTCATATTTCGAAATGGTTCTCGTTTTTATAAAGCAATCGCATTTCTGGCTAGTATATTTCAGGACGAATGGATAAGGATTGAGCCACGAGCTTGGGTGAGCAAATTCAATTTTTGACAGCAAACGCAGAATGACGATACGCGGTTTTGTACTTAAAACGACGATATGTATATTAGTTACTACCCACTACATAGAACCCCACCACAACCTGAAGAGAGAACTTCCAAATTGAGGCATTAAAGAGTACTCCCTTTGTCATGATCGCGTAGCAATAAACGAAATTTATCAGTTTTGGTGTCCATTATTGTTCGCTTAGGAGCAAGATGCGATGTCTCCCAAAGCTAACAAAAAAATTTAGCTCCATGAGACATGATTTGAAATAATAAATGAGATTTTGTACTCCATTAATACTCAGTTCGGAGCATTTAAAAAGATCTTTCAAAGTTAATAACGAAACACTACCAATTTTAACGTTTTTTCGAAACAGTAAGAGAGATCTTTCGCTCTTTTACTCCATTATAACTCATTTGGGTGCAGAAAGCGATGTCTCCCAAAGTAATAAATTCAGGAGCGTTTTATTTATTTAATATGGGAACAACATGCACTTCAGTATAACGAAAATTCTGCGATTTTGAATACGAGATTTTCCTGCGGGAGTAGCGTACCTAATGGAGGTCCTCAACCTGTCTATGGCCACTCTCGTCATTCCAGACATCTGGAAAATGGGGAGAGTTGTCCCACTGCTCAAACTGGGGAAACCAGCCAAAAAAGGAGAGTCTTATCGCCCGATAACTCTCCCGGTAGCGAAGACACTCGAGACCCTGCTGCTCCCGTACCTTACGAACCACCTGATCCCAGCGAAGCATCAACATGGGTTCCGTAAAGTGCATAGCACAACAACAGCACTTAACGCAATAAACACTCAGATAACTCGTGGCCTAAACCGAAACCGCCCCTTCGAGAGAACTATTCTAGTAGCGTTGGACCTGTCCAAAGCGTTCGACACTGTCAGCCATTCATCGCTACTAGAAGATATAGAGGCCTCCTCACTCCCACAGGGACTCAAACGGTGGTCGGCGAATTACCTGAGTGGTCGACACTCGTCAGTAATTTTCAGAGACAAAACTAGCAAGCCACGTGAAATTAAACAGGAGGTACCACAGGGTGGTGTCAACCCGCTACTGTTTAATTATTACATATCAAAGCTTCCTCAGCCACCAGAGGGTGTTAATATAGTCTCGTATGCTGACGATTGTTCGATCATGGCGTCTGGGAATGGAATTGATGACTTGTGCTCGAAAGTAAACGGTTACCTCTCCGAACTTTCTCGCTTCTTCACTGCAAGGAGCCCTGCCCTATCCCCTGCGAAATGCTCAGCAACCCTTTTCACCACCTGGACGAAGGAGGTCAGACTGCCGCTGGATATTCACGTCGATGGCGTAACAATACCGACGGTGAATAACCCGAAAATCCTCGGAGTTACCTTCGACAGTCTGCTCTCCTTCTCGGCGCACACAACCGCAATTGTCAACAAAGTACAGAGCCGCAACAATGTCCTCAAGTCGCTGGCCGGCAGCACTTGGGGCAAAGATAAAGAGACGTTGTTGGCAACATACAAGGCAATTGGCCGGCCGGTTCTAAACTACGCAGCGCCCGTATGGTCGCCGGGGACTAGCAGGACACAGTGGATGAAGCTACAGACCTGCCAAAACTCGGCATTACGAACTGCGACAGGATGCCTCCTGATGACGCCTCAACACCACCTTCATGACGAGGCCCAGATGCTCCCAGTAAAGGAGCATAACATAATGCTCTGCAAGCAGTTCCTTGCTGGGAGCCACAGACGTGGCCATCCCAGCGGGCAACTGCTCGCGGAAGAGCCCTCGCCACGGCACGTCAGGAGGCATCTTTACGAACTGACAGACGAAGTCCAGAGGTATATCAAACAACCTCTGGACCCGTCAACCTACCGACAGGCCCTGAACGGCATTTACAGGGAATCAGTCTCAAGTTATGTAGACTCCCGCCCTGTGTATGCCGTTCTAGGCACACAACCACCGGACGTGGACGGGACAGAACTTTGTCTACCTCGGGAGACCCGCTCTACAATAGCCCAACTTCGCTCTGGCTATTGCAGCAGGCTCAACAGCTACCTGAGCAAAATCAACGAGGATGTGCCGAACCAATGCCCGGCATGTGGAGAGTCGCCACATGACTCCCGGCACCTCTTCACATGCCCTGAGAACCCCACTCAGCTAACGCCCCTGTCTCTATGGACAGCCCCTGTGGAAGTAGCACACTTCCTGGGCCTCCCCCTAGCTGAAATTGACGACAAAGTTGATGGATGAACCGCCCCGAACAGGGCTTAGTAGCCGCTACAACAACAACAACAACAGCCCCTTTTTGGTTTATGCTCGCAGCGTGCACATCGGCGGATAAAAGCAACCAAACCATGTGCGTAATAGATTTTTTGATACATGAGGCTAAATTTCTATATGCATGTATATTACACTGCATCACTCCCCATACAAAAAAAAAATCGGTGCTAATAAAATTAATAATTCGGAAAAATATTAAGATTTAAGTGAGCTGGACCGATTTGAAAATACCTCTAAAAATGGAATTTTATATGAATAAAAATAGTTTCTTAAAGATTTTTTTTTTTAAAATCCCCTCAAATGTCAAAACTGTTTAACCTTAAAAAATTTGCATAAAAATATTTAAAAAAAATTAAAAAAATATTTCAACGGAATCGTAATAATGAGATTTTTGATGCTGTTTTTTAACTTTTTTCAAAGATTGGTATAAGAAAAACTTTAATAACACAACCTAAACTCTTCCGATTTATACTTAAGAGGAAAGGTTTTTTCTCATCGTTTTTATTTCTTTGCTATTAAACTCATTTATTCAAAGTTGAATTAAAATGTGTTGGTATTTGAAAAATAAAAAATTTGGATACGAATGACTTTTTTGGGACAGAAAAAAAACAGTGTGAAAATACCTTTCCACTGAGATCCCATAAGTCTAAATCAGAATAGTTTTGGCCCAGTTATTCAAGTTTTTCGTAAATCAATCTTTGAAAAAAGTACAAAAACACCATCAAAAATGTCGTTCTTACGATTCCGTTGAAAAGATTTTTAAATATTTTTATGCAGATTTTTTAAGCTTAATCTATTTTGTCATCTGAGGGGACTTTTTTCAAAAAGTTCTTTAAGAAACTATTTTTGTTCATAAAAATCTCCATTTTTGGAGGTGTTTTCAAATCGGTCCAGCTCACTAAAATCTTAATATTTTTCCGAAATATTTTGGTGGACGTCTTAAAATATAATAAATTTTGTAATCCCGGCGAAAAAACAGCAACTTTTTTTGGTGATGCAGTCTAATGTACATGCATACTTACAGTGGGTGAATGGTGTTTCGTTTTTAATATTAACAATGTTTTTCAAGCAAAATTTTTGTTTGATAAAAATTTGGTTCATGCTTTAACAAAAACCATACAAATCACACTTTCCAACTTTATACTGCATTTAGAAAAATTGCACAAATTTTTATCTAAATTTCGAGCTTTTTAACCAGAATTTTATTTAATTTTTTGGGTATGCTTTTATGTACATACATAAAAGAATAATATAAATCACAGCTGGGTAGCGTCTGCCCGGCGAGCGACTGCGAGGCGTAGTCGCATATACACACGTGCTCTGGATGGGAAGACAGCGAAGGCTTCATTCCACCGCACGACTTGTTCGTACGCACACAGTGACATCAATTGCACGCATACTACGAAAATGCTCTGCCGAAGCTGCCCACCTCTGATATAAATTAATTCAAGTAGCAAATACATAAAAAAAGCTAAGTCAAAAGCATTGCAATTGCATCATCCGCGTCTTTGTTATCCGTCTTTACGCTACCACGAAAATTTCACATGAGTTGCGTTCCAGATGCTTCACGATATTCACGATTTGCAGGAACAACTGTTTTCTGCATTAATAAACCTTATGGAAGGTGGTCACCTAGAACGACTTCCTGCAAAAACCTGCAAATCGTGAAGCATCTGGAACGCAACTATGAGCGGCTCACCGTCTGTGGCAAACGACAGCGAGCATGTTGGCGAGCATGCTCTCACACATGTTCGTCGTGTGTGGCCACTGTAACATCACATAAAATCACATCACATTGCATCGCATTACCAGACATCACATCACATAACATTTTATCACGTTATCGCACCTCACATCATCTACGTGAATATGGACGGCGAAATAAAAGCAAAGATATAAAAGATAAAAATAAATATGAAGACCAAGGTAAATTTCATATATATTTTGTATATGTAACGAAAATATGTAGGTTTCACTCCTGGCCCAAGCGCCCTAACTTTCATTTTTTTGTTTTGTACTGTAAAATATCTAAGGTCTTATTGTACTAATGCTTTCTGGCGCTGTCAATTAAGCGAGTGACTAGTTTCCAATTATCGGTCATGCTTTCAACTAACTAAATCGCGTTTAACATTTAGTACATGTCCTACCAAATTTTCGCCTACATAGATTAAACATTCCATTATTTATTCAATGCTACAATTTTAAAGAACTACATATCGTCGCCTGAGTAAAAAATTGTCGTAAGCGCCATTTCGACGATTTTTAGTTCTAGATGCAGTTATGTATATATTTTGAAGTAAGGTCTTTCGAATGGTGTCATCAGCTTTTAGATATCTCCTTTAATTTCCGAGAAATTGACTACAATTTTTTCGATAATTTAGTAAAAATTTAGTTAGTGATGCAGCCATATTAAACTAATCAATATCTTAAAAATGGCGTTCTCCATTTTTGGATATCTCCTTTAGTTTCCCAGATATTGAGTAAAAAGTGTCGTTAATTTGGTGGAAATTTTGTGCACATTTTGTCATATTTCATACAAAGTGGCTGCCAAATTATGGACAAATGGCGCTTACAACAAAATTTTACTAAAGAAAATCCTTCATAAACGCAAAACTAATTAACAATAAACATTAAAAATTAAATAATTTGAGAATTTTGTGAACTACATAGTAACATTTTCAGAGACTTTGGAGAAAATCTATCTTCGCGTTTTTGAGAAATTGCATTCCAAACTTCAATCGCGATTTCCCACAACCTGCCGTAACTAACATACGACAATCTTTTACCCAGGCGACGAATATGTAAGCTGAAATAGAATATGCTGATTTAAGTATTTAATAAGTTTAAACAAATGTAATCGTATTTGTACATAATTAGCATTAATTGGTGCCTGTACTTACACAACCCCTCATCCTCTTTCGCTAAAGTTTTTAGACTCTCAATGTGGCGTTTAGGAACAGCTAAGAAATGATATTTTGAAGACGGTTTGATGTCTTTGAATACAACAAATTCGTCATTCTCCAATTCAATCACAGTGTTTGGTTGTTTCCCGGCTGAAATCTCACAAAAAATGCAGTGACCCATATTCGCAGAACGAATATTTATAAACCGTATAAATGGCAAAAATCCGATAAAGCAAAAGAGCAGCAGGATTGTATATTTCTTCGACTTCAGCTGTTTTTGAAGTGACATCAGTGAAATATTTATTTTCTTTCTGAACTGATAACAATTTTAACTGAATTGACACTGCGCAGGTTGACAAATTTTACAGTAAAGGCTTGATATACCCGACGGCAAACAAAGATTTATTGGTAACACTGCGCTGCACGGGGCAATTGCGCCAACACCATATCCGGAGTTGCCGTGCCAACAAAGATCTGGAATTAATTCTCCAGCCATTTTAAATTTGTTAAATAGTCAAGGAGTTATTCTAAGGGCCAGTTTTTCAGTGCACGGCCGTGGTTTAAACTCAGTTTAAACGCCCGATCTCCACCGTGTAGATTCATTCGATTTTTTATTACAAATTTTCATTATTTATCGAAGTATTGATTTTTATAAAAAAAAGCGCCGCATTGTTTATCGGAGCATCGATTTTTATAAAAAAAAAAATATTTAATAATAGAGGAGTTTTATTAAATTCATTCAACATACATACAAGTAGTAAAAGTGTATAGCGTGATTATGTGCCCTTATTTGTGGTGTATTTTCTTTTAAAACGTATGATAGTACACATTTACTCGTACTGTTATTTCTTTTTGCTTGTGAAATAAGAACAAATTTTTTAACACATTTATAAAAGTGTTTTACTTCAATTATTAATTAATTAATTTATATTAAATTATTACAAACGCATGCGAACATTTTAAGGATGGCATATTACTATAAATATAAGTTAAAGTGGCTTTTTAAATTAAAATGTGGTGATAGTAGGAGGGATATATTAACAACAAATTACTTAAAGAATATTATTTTGGCGGTTACGAATACTTTGAATGATATAGCTATTGGTTCCGTGACGGAAATCTCAGCCGTGGGCTGCATCTGATTTGAACAGCAATTTCATTATCATTATCTTCAAGAAAACAACTAAACTAAATAACTGAAAGCAATTTTTATAACATCTAAACCTCAGGTTAACGATTCACAAAACTTCTCCATTTTAAGTAGTTAACGGGAGTTGGCAACCTGCAAAGGATTTTTGAAACAGCTGTTGTATTGTCAAAACGAATGTGTCACAACAAACTGAGTATTGTATTAAACGGAATTCGTGTCAATTGATAGACGGCATATGGGAGTGTGGGGGTGCAAATTTAATTGATAACGAAACGAAAGTAAAGCCCCGTTCGTAAGCAATTGTAAAATTAATAAAAAACATCTTGAAACTTTTCAAAAAGGTGTGAACTATGAACGAGCTAAAAGCGCCGTCTCTACAGTCGCTCTTGGAGTCAGATCATGGATCCAGCGATAGTTTACTGGCAGAATCTTTGCTTGATGTGGAAGATGTATGTAAATTGTTTTTAACTTTTACACATATAGACTAAAACTCGTTTAAAAAATAACAGTTAGATGATGTGGAATATTCAATTCCACCTACTAATACCTTGCCTACGTTGGAGTCAGCTTTAAGTGAATTTGAAGCAGACTCTGATATCGGCTCGGAATTGGGCGTACCAGTACCGGCTCCAACGCCAACGCCCTCAATAGCAGAGGAGGGTGGAGTTCGCAATGGTGGTGCGGGAGGTGGAGGTTCTATAATGCGTTATGCCATGTTGCAGGGTGTCTCGACCCAAATAGCTTCAGCAGCGGTTCGTTTATTTGCGACTTTTCAATTTATGCTTTATAATTATAAATATCGGTATGTGTTTCAGGATCGGGTAAATGCTGGACTTGCCACAGCCTGCGCTGTTTCTACGTTAATTGCCATTGGTACATCACACGGTCACATTCTCAACTTTGATATTACTCAGACTTTACGCTGGGCCCATCAGGACAAACACGGACAAGGCGCGGTATCTGCGTTAGCATATAATCCCGATTGCTCACGACTTTTAGCTGGTTTTGCTCGCGGACTAGTCATTATGATTGATACACAATCCGGAGATGTGTTGCGCAACTTGTTTGATGTGATCACTCCAAACACAGGAGTTCTGCATATAAAGTGGACCTCCAGACCAGCTCTCGCTCTTTGTTCTGACTCTGGGGGCTCAGTGTGGTCATTGAGCTTCACCCGTAAATTGGGCATACGTGGTTGTTCATCACGCTGCCTTTTTAGTGGCGCACGTGGAGAGGTTTGCACCTTGGAGCCATTAATGATTGACAGCTCCCACGAACTAGATCAGTACTGCATTGTTGCTTTAGCTACATTATCAAAATATTTCATTGTAACCATACGTCCGCGGTTAAAGGTAATAAAGTACCATGCTCTACAAGGACCAGCTGATTGTTTACCGCTGCTGGCTTGGCAAATGGTTTTAATACAAGCAGCGGATACCACGCGCTCTGTTGATCCAGTTATTGTAGTTGGTCGTGGCAACCAGCTATTTTTCCATCAACTTTTTATGGCAAATGGTCGTATCACTTTGCTTTATCTTCGTCATGTGCAAATGCAAACAAATTTATTATCTGTCCATTGGCTAGGACCAAAGTGTGTTGCATGCATGGATATCTCAGAAATATTACATCTAATAGATGTGCGCTCCAGTAAAGAGCTTGAATGTATCGACATGGCCAATGCTGGATTGGTATACGGATCGGCTCAGTTCAAGGGACTTGCCACTGGCGGTAATGTATCACCTGCGTTGGCTTTAGCAGGTACGCATGCATGCTACAATTCCTTAATGTCGCGAGGTACTCAGCTGTATATTTTGGGCGCACGATCCTTACACATGATCGCAGTACGAACATGGACTGAGCGCATCAGCTACCTGGTACAAACAGTTGTCCGTTTATGAAAACTTCAACATTACATATTCTTTATATACATTTTATAGGTAAAAAATCAAAGGTGGCAAGAAGCTTGTGATCTTGCACTGGATGGTTATCGCGCAACTGCAGAACGACCTAAACGAAAAGCCCAGGCTAAAGAACGAATCATAATGCTTTTTAAAGAGTATTTGGCTGCTTCAGCACGTGCACCAGATTACTGTCTGGGACCCATAGTTAAGTGTCTGATAACGATCGGAGAACTGGATTTGCTTTGGACACAGTTGTGGGATCGATTACAAAATAAAAGCCTATATCTAAAACATATCACCGAACACATAGAAAATGACAATATACATCGTGTAAACCCAACAATATCTCAGGCTTTGGTAGACCACTGGTTGGAAATATCACCTTCAAAATTAGAGGAAATAATACTTAAACTGGATTGGGCCTGTCTTGATTTAAATCAGGTGTTAAAGGCAGCAAAACGACACAAGCTTTATCGCGCACAAATCTACCTTAATGCACATGCGCTTGGTGATTATTCAAGCCCACTTACTGAGCTAATACCAATTATAGCACAGGAGCCTTCCGATCTAGGCAATACACTACTCGTCTATATATCCAGTTGCTTGGCAGGTCGGGGCTACCCGTGCGGTGAAATTCCAGCCGATCTGGTTCAAAATGTGAAGCACGAAGTCCTTCGTTGCTTAACTTCCCTACATTCGAACACTAGCGTTCCGAACGAACTTCCATATCCATATTTGCGGACTCTCCTCAAATTTGATACACGCGAAACATTGAATGTGATTTCTTTAGCTTTTCAAGAAAAAGAATTTAGCGGAGAGCTTGGATTTTCCCACCGCAAGCGCATCATTAATATACTGCTTGAGATAATGACTCCCGAAAACACAACCGTAAGTTATATTTAATATGTATGATTTTAATAATTTGTTTATTTTCTAAATAAAACATGTACATTGGGCCAAGAGAAATGAATGTATAAGAACCCAAGAATCTGCCTCATGGCAGCCGTCTCTACATAACCGGAAACACCTAGATTTATATCTGGCCGACGACTGCCACTTATAAACTCATTACCTGCTCAGAAAAGCACCGTTTTGTAGTGCAACTGGTTGCTATAAGGACTGTACACCTAATATAAAAACATACAGTAACGATAAAGGGAAGACGAATAAGAGAATCTTCTGCGAGAACATAACATATACTCCTGTGGCTGCAAGACTTCATAAAGCCATAAAAAACCAATTACCTTTTTTTTGTATTTAATTTACTAGCAATTTAGTTAGAATGATGAAAAAAAGTCTATGTATGAAAGCATTAGTATGTATGTATTGTATGCGGGAAAGCATTAGAACTGGCATCTTTGGGCCCAGATCAAGGCTCCCGGGTCTTATGATTAAACACCCAAAAAACATTTCAGTGATAACACCAACCGACTACCAGTGCTCTTCTCTCTTATAAAAATAAGTCATCATTTGTTCTCGAGGGGTAAGAATACTAAATACATTCGCGGTAAAGGCATAGAAGGAAACGCAGATAAATAGTACATGCTCTAATTTGCAACAGGACTACAAAGGGAATAGATTAGGAGAGAAGAAAGATCCAGGCAAAGAAGATAGTTGAGCGTACAATAAGAAACTATATAATAAGCTTATTAAACCTCTATTTTTAACAGGTCTTTGCAAATTAGGAAGTTTCGTTTTGAATTCTAGGCTAGACAGTATAACTTTACGTATTGTTATATTGTATGGAAACGAAAATGACTCCTTGCATATAGTTGTAGATTTTGTGGCTCACTTTAAGTATAACATACATAGATTCATAGATGTCTGACCTTCTACAAAACAAAACAAGCGTTAAATGTTAGTTTTTAAACATTTTATTTTCATAAACATAGTATGTATGTAACTTATTATAATATATTGCATATTTAACCAGTACTAATACTCTTTACTGTTTTGCACTACTAGTGGGCCGAGATTGGCTGCCTTTTGAATTTTATTGCTCAGCAAATATCACAGCAATGTCTAACACCTGACTCTCAGCTGCTGGAAAAAGTACTCAACCATTTATCGAAGGAGGAAATAGCAAATGAAACTGCTCGCCAACATTCAGAACGAGAGAGCGCATGGCATGAACTGCTAATTAACAATTGTCTAGATTCAATAAGTAACGATGAGGAACAGCTGCAGTTGGCCAAACGAGCGCATTGTTACTATGTTCAGGAATATCTATTAGAAAAATTACAACGTTACGATGGCATTGTCGAGTGTTATTTTAACAATAGCCTGCGTCACGATACCATGTTCAGCTATATGGAGCGACACGTTCGTCATCCTGAGCGTAAAATATACCACCAAATTGAAAATTATTTGCTGCGCATGCTGGAAATCAACGCCAAGGAAACAGCGCGAATCGTAGACTTTTATTATAGTGGACAAATAAATAAACTTGTTGAGGTGGCTAAGAAAGATGAACAGTCGTTATTAACATTTTTGGAACATTTACATAGACGACGAGTTGATTTAACGACAGAACAAAGTGAGCAACTTTTGGCACTTTTATGTAAGAATAAACCACATGAGGTGGATGATTTTGTACGGAATGCTGACCAATACCGCCTGGGAGAGGCGCTAAAACTAGTATTATCGCATAAACTCAGCAGAGCAGCTGTTTACCTGTATGAAAAACAAGGAAATTATAAATCTGCATTCGAGATATCCATAGAATTATTATCTACATTGCATGCTGAGGAAGCAGCTGTATTTGCGCAAGGAATAAGCAGTCTGTGTGTGCGAGCTAATGAATTACTGCCAAACAAGGAATGTGAAAAATTTTGGTTTACATTACTGCAGCAAATTCTGCCGCGTGATGATCTCAAATCTAGTACTAAGAATATGTTGCACCTAGCATCACAGCATGTCGATTTACCGAAGCTTGTACAGCTAGTTATGAACACTCGAAATGTATCAGGAAATTTCGGTGACATTAAAGATTTGCTAATGAGTATGCTCTCACAATCTCGGCTGGAAACGGATGCAATGGAAAAGACACTTCAAATAAGAGGTGAGGAACTAGCCAATACATTTGCATGTAAACGGAAAGAAGTCAAGCGGGGACTTTTGGTGTCAATAATGCGTTGTGTCATTTGTCAACAACGTTTGTACAATCAGACTGACATTCTGGTCCTAGGTAGCTGTGGGCATGCTATGCATGACAAATGTGCAGCGGCATACAGCGAAACATTAGAAGCGCGGGAACATGATGAAATTTCCGGATCTACGCACGCTGAAAACGACGTATCCATAATGAGCGCTTCGTGTCCTCAATGCCTTTCTGTGATAGAAAGCACTTTCTACAGTGATTTAATTAAGCTATCAGAGCCCAGCCATACGATTTATCAATTCAGCGAGGGAAGTCATAATTTTCATCAGCAGCAGCACGACATTCTTCAAACGGGTGTGTTAAGATTGAAGGCACCACCGCGAAAATTTACAAACAACTAATTTAATACCATGGTGAAATTTACCACACGTCTGTAGACTTTTGACAAAACAACTTCTGTGCATTCTGTAGTAGGTTGGAATTTAGTGTAAAATAATAAAAAACCTATTTAACTTTCATTAAGATAGCATCTTGAACCACTCCTATTAATGATTAAAAATTAAAAATATCATTCAAATTCAATGAATTACCGCTTTACAGAGAAAATGATAAGTTGTTTTGTCAAATGTCCACAGATCTTCATACATACATGTGTATATCCATTTGTATGTATGTGTGTATATAAAGGGAAGTCAAGAGCATGGCATGCAGAAGCGGGATTAAGGCAGATTCATTGTTTTAGTTCAGAACTTTTCTTCCATGTAGTTATTGTTGCGTTTCTCTCTCTGGTAGAGCAACTGAGACAAGTTTTGAACGCTTCTGAGATGTTAACTCAACTTTAACTAATAACGATGAATCTGCCTTAAAAAGTACGTTCTTTTCTCATATTTAGCATCAAATCGATTGCAAATATGAGTAAGGTGAAGCAAACCGTATTGCTTAAAATTTATTTGGTCGTATAAAGTCACTGAAACATTTGCTCTAAAGTTGTAACTACTTTCTGAGAGGTAAAATTATTTTAGAAAGGACATTTCAATACTATTTTTAGATATAACCCAATAAACAAACATTAGGCTTGGTTAACAATTCGAAAATTATTGGAAAACTAACATTTTCTTTAGAACAGCCCTGTAGCACTTTAAAAGATTTCGTTTTAAAATTTCAAGAGCCATTTGCATTGATAGCGCCATGTACATATTGCCGTTGTCAATGCAAACGCCCCATTTTGAAAATTATTTTTTTACATACATACCCTGGCGGTAACGCATAACTTATCACCAAAATTTTTTTTTTCTTTAAATCAGGTAAAATTTTGTAAATTAATGAAAAAATCATATTTTTTAACATATTTCATACTAGAACACTATCCATATAAATCAAAATCTCAAACTGTATAATATTAAAAAAAAAATCCTAAAAACCTCAAACTTTTTAATAAAATTTGCTCGAGTATGCAGTTATATAGCCCATTTAATTTTATTATAAACTGTAAGTTTGAAGTACTTCAATTCTGGTTGATTTTTGACAATGTTTTTTTTTTCTCACGATGTTGCACATTTTCTCCTATATAAAAAGCATATCACCGAAATTTTTTGGTCATTTCAAATTTACGCATTATAATACTTAACTAAAATGGGCCGTTAAATTGCAACTTTGATTTATATATTTTTTGTAAAGCATGAACTATAATAAAAAAAAATATTTTTTATTGGTTCACAAAATTCTACCTCATCAAATACAACCAAACACCAAAACCCAAAGGTATATCCTAATTTGGTGAAATCTATTAAATATTCCTGAAGGCAGTCCAAAGTCAATTAAAGTTTATTTTCATCTGCTGTAAAATTTTACTTAATCTAATGAGGCGGATTTTTGCATTGTTGTCGACGAGATACATATGTATATTCTGGAACTTAATGAAATTATTAACCGAATAATCGGTGCGAATTCACGCCATTCTGGAAATTATTTCACCTAGATAAAAATTATAATCCAGTGTATTTGATTGTTTTAAACTGAAAAAACATATAACTAGAGCCTGATAACCAGATGGGTGTAAATATCTAAAATAACTTAGGGAAAATTACTGAAGTGGCTGTTTAAGCAGGTCGATCTAGTAACATAACAATACGTGCACATCATTAGGTATGTACGCCTAGTTATGATTCTATGAAATTAAGCTATTTAAGCATTTTGATTGTCTTAGGAATTTCAAATATACATACATACATGTAGTGAACCAAATAAAAACTGGGACGCGACATTTAAAGAATTTTTTGATATTTTTCTGTAGTTTATGTAATGCTTATTATTTTTTATGAAAATTTAGCTGCCCTGCCAACCATTTTTTCAAAGTATTCTGAATTGTAGATAAATTTTAAAGAATACGTAACTATCTGATCCGATTTTTAGCCGATTTTTCTATAATAAAATAAACTCCACATTTGGATCCTTATTCTTCTTTGCGGAAGAAAATCGGTAAAGCTATGTGAAGATTTTCTAGCAGAATTTCTTTTATTTTCCGTACAGAAATTTCCTTACGAGTTCGTGTCAACCACTTCATATAATTTTCTTTGAAGATTCGTAAAAAATTCGCTAAGAAATGAGATACGCCTAAAGATTTCGTTAAGATGTCGGAAACTTTGGTTTGCAAGTGATTACTTAACAAACACCAATATATTATGAAAATTCTGCAAAATTTTAAACTTTTTAATCAGCATTCTTGGAAACAATTTTAATATGCAGTTTTGCAGCCGATCAACCAAGCCCGTCAACCAATAAAATTGTAAGCGGAAAGTCCTAGGTGTTTCATATTTGCACTTTATTTTACTAAAATTTAATTGGCTAGAAAGCATACCAAAATTTTTTCTAAAGATGCTGATTAAAAAGTTTGATATTTTGGTAAAATTTTGCAGAATATTCATAATTTTTGCATTAATGCACTCCCTAAGTTGAGCCATATTATTATCGTAAATACGCAAATTGTAGACTTACAATTTTCGTTTATTTGAATTCTTCCCTTAAATAACAATCAAGAGATGGCTCAGTGACTATATTATAAAGTTTCCTTAATCGTGAACTTTAAACGTAAAAATAATGACTTCAGGATATTTCATTTTCATTTTACTTAAGCCTACAGTATTCTTTATTTACTTACTAGTATACATACATACATATATTTCCACCATGTCGTGATCAAGTGACACTCAAAACTGAAATTATGTTACGCATTAAACTTTAATGAATGTAAATTACATATCGTCATTATCAATACAAAATATGCTGTTTGACATTTGGAAAGAGTGTTTTTTGATTAGTTTGTCCTCATATACACCTCTTTACCAAAGTTTAATCATTTTTAAACCGCTTTATACGCATTTCCCATGCAAATTTAAATTTTTTTTAATCACCTGTAAATCTTCAAATTTGGTAATTAGCACGATTGAGAGAAATAGAGGTTGCGCCCATCACGGTACCGGTATGATAGAATACATTCTTGGGTAATTAGAGCCTTTTGCATTGATGATGATGATAGACATGTATGCATTTGAAATATCTATCACGGTATGAAGTACCAAATTATTTTGCGAAAATTGTTATTCTAATAGTCTAGTTAGCCTAGACTTAACCTACGTCAGAAAACGTCAATAATTACTCAACACGTGAACTTAGCTAGAAGCGAAAATAATTTGTTTTTTTTTTTTTTTTTTCCTTTTCAGCAGATGGCAAAGTGGCGCCTTAAGCCACATCAAAAAATTCCTGAACAAAAATATATTGCATTGGCGAATATATTAGGTTACGTTACGTATGTAAATTAATGGGTCGATTGCGGATTGCAACCGAACTTTAGTTTGGTGGCCAGTGGCTGAAATGGTATTACAGATGGCAACTGGCTACTGAAAGCTGGCAAATGAGTTGCTATATTTTGCAAACGCATTTTTGTGGTTGCCGCAGAAATTTTGATTGAGATAATTTGTTTCTTTTTTTAACTGTTTCTTCAGCTTATTTACACTGTGAAGTCTTATTTGCCGGTTCTTCAAAATTTTATTACCTTCAACTTTATAGAACTTTACTATAGCTGCTATTCATAATATACATTTTCGTTTCAGTGGCATTGCCCATCTGCAACTAAACTGCGGTTGCGTTGCCATCAATAATCGACCCATAGGTCTAGACTAACTGAGTCTGAATACGTTAGTAAACAAAATAAACACCATTCTGTAATTTATCTTTGAATTAATAAATCAAAATATAAACAAAATGTAGCTATGTAAAATTATTTAGAAAAAATAAGAACATGTGTTCGGAATATGGTAGTTTTTACCATTAAGATATTAGCTCCTTGGGATATAAATTACTGTAGTATTGTACGAATTCGCCGCATTGCTCCGCTGCTTGAACAAAAAAAAAAAACATTAAAACATTTTTGTTAAAGTTTGTTTAATGAATCTTACTTTTTAAAAAGTCCATACTACCACGTTGGCGGAGGTTTCTCAACTGGAAGAATTTAAAAACGCTGTGGAATATTAGATCGTCATTCGCCTTTTGAGCAGCTTCAAGGAATTTGCGAGCGGAAATCGTTTCATTGATTTTTGAGTTGCGTGCCAAACGTAAAGCATCCACTACTTTGTCCTGGCCTAACAGCACCTCGATAATAATCTAAAACATGATGAATTAATGATTGTATTGTGAATCATATAACTATTATTAACATATTTTGTACTTACATCATGTGCGCCGATTTTGCTTAGCATATCAAGGGCGATTTGTGAAATAGCAGCATCGACATTGGAGTGCGAAAGCAGAAAACATGCAATTGGTTTTGACTCTAATAAAAGGGAGTAGCTAACCAAATGTCTGAGTGTGTCAAAGCTACGATTTCGTATAAGTTCGCTTATGATCATTTTACTCAGATCCTCTTGAGCAGCAATGTTATGTTTGTTGAGCGAGTGTAAATAAAGGATCAATATAGTTTCAGTGTTTTCACGCTCGCAAATAGATTGGAAGACGTGCGTGTACATATCTTGCTGTTCAATGAGAACTTTTGGCGCAGGCGGCAGTTTGGGAGTAGTTTTAACATTTGACGGCTGAGCAGTTTGTGTTTGTAGCTCCAGTTGTACCCATGAACTGATAAAACATATTTGATCAGATAAGAGAGAACTACTTATTACTACGTTTAACTACTTACGCATAAACCCTATTGATCTTATCGAAAATAGTTTCTAACACGGTCAATAATGTACCTTTGTACTGTTCATCAACCATTTGACATAGCATTTTCAACAGTACTTGTTTGCCACTGGCGCGCTGCAGTAGAAACTCTGTGAGCCGGATACGATCTGATATAAGCGTACAAAGTGATTCAACATTTAGGTTCAAATACCACATGCAACCCAGCATAGCATCAATTACTATATTCGGCTGAAAAAGCACCCAATTGACCGAATCTAAATCATGAAAAAATTATTAAAGCTACCATCAATATGACCTTAAGAAACGTACACAATTCGCATTGCATTATTTGTCCGTCTGGTGATAGACTTGGCAGTTTCAGTGCAAAAGGCCGAATGGAACGCCCTGGGGTAATAGGTATATGATAGGTAACGCCGTTCACTAATTCACCAGGCATAGAAATATCAAACAGAAGTGATGTCGCAGATGACTGATGATGTACTACTATTAAGTTATCGACAGTATTAATTGCGAAACGTCCGACATGCCCCAACCTAAGCACATGACATTTACGTGGGGCCAAACCTGGTCCATTAAGGAGGTACACTTCTACTTCCATCATACCCGCGGTGCTTACTTGGAGCAGAAAAATTGCCATAGTGCCATATACTTGCCCCAGAGTCACTTTGCTCTCCTGAACTTCACGGTTTGTATCGCTCACTGTATGTAAAGTTAATCTTTTCTATGTAGAAGAATAGCATATTATAAAAATAATACTTACTCTCCAGTTTTGGTAGTTTAGTAATAGATTTCTGTTTTATCAAAACTGGTACTAACGCATTATTATCTGTTGAGCAAATTAGAGCAATATTAGATTCAGCGCACCATGCAAACCATTTTATACCGATATTTAATGATTTTACAGTCCGCACTTGTCGTTTTTCTGCTAATACTGTGAATATTTCGAT
Organism: Rhagoletis pomonella; assembly: GCF_013731165.1. NCBI lineage: Eukaryota > Metazoa > Arthropoda > Insecta > Diptera > Tephritidae > Rhagoletis > Rhagoletis pomonella. The sequence goes on along the minus strand of NW_023458565.1, from coordinate 984,881 downwards.
ACTGCTGTTTGAAATTATCGCAACTTCGCGCGAATGCACCCAAACAAAACCATAGACTACAGCTTTAATTTGATGCACAATAATTTCCTGAAGCAAAGGTTGTTCGCCATGGAAGCAAATGAATTCAACGGCGTTTTCTTTTCGTTGTACTGCGAGTACTTTATTGTCAGGCGAAAATTTGATGGATCGAATTGTACCGCGGTCGTTCATGCAAAACGATATCACAGTTTCCTCCGTTGGCCCCTTAACTATTACTCCAGTTGCACCTCCACTACGTACAGCAAAAATCTGCAAAAAAACAGGAATAATTATCTCGGATCCGTCATTTTCCAACATTCAATACCTGTCTATTGGAGTCATCAAAAAACACATTAGTCAGTTGGCTAACAGCATCAAACCGAATGGGGCATTTAGACAACTCGATGTAATGAAGCGAGCCCATCGTAAATGGAAT
>NW_023458565.1:978593-984327 GCF_013731165.1 Rhagoletis pomonella | reverse complement strand
CATTTAGACAACTCGATGTAATGAAGCGAGCCCATCGTAAATGGAATTAACTTCTTTCTTTCCCTCTGCAGCTTTCGGTTGATTTCAGTATAATGGTAGTCTACCACCCTAAAATAAATATATTTTTTATCATTCGTCTTATCATGGATAAATGTCCAATTCGAACATGATTATTATTACTATTAGGTTCCTTCCAGTACGCAACGCGGGATCCCGCGGGTGCCCAAAATAGCCAAGAAATCATTACTGTACTCAACAAAATGGGTAATAGAGAGCGAAAATTGGAACGTATTGGATCGTAAGTGTCTTCTTCTTCCTGCCCGAAACAGCCGGACTTTTTCTCCGGGTAAAAATAGTTGTGTTCGCGTAACTGTTAATTGTTCATGTTTAACCAAAACTTACAAGTTTTTGCGTTCGCGTACGCAAAAAACTTGCAAAGTAGGGGAAATTAAGAGAGCAAAGTGACATTTCATTTTGAGGGGAAGCTGCTGGTTTCTGCTGGAAGAATTTTTGTCAACAGCAATTTGCCAACAGGAAAACAGCTGATCAAAAACAGCGGGTTGGCATCACGGTGCAGCGAACAAAGGTGGCGCCGTCAGTGGTACCGCTACTTTGGTTTTGCCGATTTTGACAGTTGTGGTAACTTGTAAATAAACCTTTGTTTACAAATCAGCAAACGAGAAATTTGAATTATAAGTGTAAAATCAGTTTAAATTGTGTTAATTTGCAATTTGTGAGCGATTTTTGAGTTGAAGACTGCGTAAAAACTAATACAATGAAGTGCTGTGTGTTAAAGTGCGACAGCCGCCAAGATGCAAGAAGCGTAGATGCAAGTGTAGCGCTGGGACGAATCGCTGCATTTTGTGAACCGCTTTGGCAGTTTCAACTCGTTCTTCTTTTCGCTCTATTCTTTGTTTACTTGTGGTACACAAATGTCAACGCCCAGGACGGCGCAATCTTGTATTAGGTTTGTTCGTCGAAAATCCAGCAAGAATTATCCAACACTCAAAATATCAGAGAGTAAGAAAAAATTCTCTCAAATTCTCTCTCATGGTGAGAAACTTGCAAATTTCTGCACGAACGCAAATTTGCAGGAATTTGCAAGTTTCGCTGCCAGCTGGCGTCCACGGTTGCATTTCAAACATAAAAAATTTTTATAGAATTTTTAAAATTCTTTCGAATGGCCAAAAACAGGATATACATGTATATTTCTTGTTGTTCTGACTTTCTTTGACATACATTTCAATTTCTTCATCGTACTAGCTGTCGGGTTTCTTAAGTCGACTCTGGTTGCAATTGCATTCCGATTGCGAATACCATTTTTTTCAGCCGAATTAAGTTCAAATCATTGGAATTAACTAAATTAATTATATCAACAATTATTTACTTCCTTTTTTCATAAAAAAATCGCTCGTGTTTATAAATTTTTAAATTTAACGAACTAATTTATTCAAATTATTGTAGACAAAAATGCAACCATGCGCCACAACCACATGTTTTTCGTGTTTGCAAATTCTTGCTGGCAAAATTTTTTCCAGCAAGAATTTGCAACTTCTCTCCAAGAGAACTGTCACTTTGCTCTCACAATTTTTGAGTGTTGGATAATTTTTTGGTCTGCACGAACGCGATTTGGGCAAAAATCGTGATAATTCGTACAAATTCGTACAAATTTTTTGCTCGACGAACAAACCTATTCATTCTTGAGGCTTGACGTGTCTGAAAGGGGACTTATTTATCAGCTGTTAATTAATAAATTAAAAAGTCAATAAAAAATAGATGTTAATTCGTTTTCCTTTAAAGGATATTTCCACGAGTTTTAAAAACGATAATAAGTTCTTGAACATAAAATAAGATTTTGAAACGAGTCAACAGTCCGAGTTAAGACTACTGCCAAAAAAATGGTGATTAGGTATGTACATATTCTAAATTTAACTCCGGTAGTGCTGATTTTTACGTAATGATTTTATTCCACATGTACACGCTAACTTTATTGCAATCCAGCTTACTAGTACGTGCCGGCATTGTTGTTGGTGCCGTATATTACTCCAAGAAACTGGGAGTATGGGGTAGCTCCGAAGAAACCGAAAAATTGTATAACGAGTTAAAGGAAGGGTTGCGTCCACATGCAAAAGAGCTGGAAAAGAAACTGCCTTTTGATGTACCCGCTCTACCTCAAACTGGAGAAGCTCGATTCCTGGCTAAGCACTACTACAACGAGGGTGTAAAAAAAACGTTTCATTTCATTGAAATGCTTCCGTGTTACACCGGGCAATTAATTCATAAAGCCAAGGTAGAATTTGAAAGATTCTCTCAACCTCCATCTTCGAGCACTGATAAATAAAGTTGTACATACAAAACTTGGTATATTGTAAATTCTACACTAATTGATTGACCAATACACACTATTAAATTAATTTAAAAAACATGTATATCGTTAATAGCGATATAAAAGGTAGGCGTATATTCGAGTTGCAATAAATGCATCAGTGCTATCTTTCCCGAAAGAGCATCATGTTCTTTGCGAAAATTTGGGCGACTCTGCCCGCCTCACGCGTTCGATGAAAGAAAGTTTGACGATCCGTCGCTCACACTAGCATTTGATTTGCTTACAAAATGTTTACTCTGTTATTTCTGCAACATTTCATTCAAGCAACAGCATCAAGAAAGCAGCAAGATTGCAATATTGCGGCAATTTTTATGAAACAGGAGCGCATAATTCAATTTAAACAAAATATTGAGTCCAACGTTTTGTCCCTTTATCCATAGTTATAAGACTCCCTAAAGTTGTGGAAATTTTTTGCTGAAATAAATCAATTTCTAAACGTAAATGAAAATAATTAAATTTAAAAAGTGGACTGCTAAAACTGACTTAGCAGCGCAGAAGAGTTCCACAAGAAAAAAAGCAATAATTATACCTACCGGAACCGTTTCTTAGACAATTAGGAAGTAGCCACGATTTTTTTTTACTTTCCTGGTAGCTAGTGTTCAAAATCCCTTGGAATAAATTCAACTTTTTTTCTAATACGGTTAAATGAGTCTATGTAGATTTTACATCCAAAAAAGGTCCAGAGTGCTTTGAAAGTTATGGTAGGTATGAACCGAGTATGGATAGCAACCTCAGCAAAAAAAACATACACCTGCTGTGTATGCCAGAGACGACTACACCACAACTCCACCTCAGTCAGAGAGAGAGACCTCGGAGTTTGCTCAGGACTACCGACCCATCTGCAGTGGACCACATCATTTCGAGGGCCCGTCTTGCGCCGCTCGGCCGCAAACCCCAACTGCGACGCCGCCCACTACCACCACAGGGCGGCAACCTCCACAGCAGCACACACAGCCAATGGCGGCAAGGCCACACACATCCCGCACACCCCGCATACATACAAGTCTCGCGATCCACATAAAGCTCATTCAATTTAACTGTAACGGACTTCAGAGCAAGATCGAGGAGATAACCGTCTTCATGGGAAGGCATGGTATGTTGATAGCTGCGGTCCAAGAGACGAAGTTGCACGGAAATTCAATATGACCGCAGGGATACCACCCTAAAATGTCAGGGCATTGCTATCCGGTCAGGCGATGTTGAGCTCGAAATATTTAACGTATACATACCCCCTGTCACTTGCTGCCCGGCAGGATATCACCCTGATGAGGTGCGCTACTCAGAGGTGAAAACCGTATGGTAGTTGGTGACTTTAATGCGCACCACGATCTTTGGCACTCAAGCCTATCAAACGATCGTAGGGGAACAGACTTGGCTGAGCAGATAGACGATTCGACATTCTGCACAATGAACGACGACGCACCCACCAGGAGTACGGGCAGCTGCTGCAGTTCGCCAGATATAACAATAGTCAGCGCTGGTCTGATAAACAGCGTATCATGGCGACCTATGCTGACTTTGGCAGACCATCTGCCCATAGTCATCTCGATCGATAATCCAACCGACTTTGCTTCCGCGGAACACCGGACCTATATCAACTTTTCTAAAGCTGATTGGAAAGGCTTCTCGGAATTTACTGTGGGAAGAGCATCTGAAGACTTGCAACCTCACCTCTGGTGTGAGTAAGCTTTGTGCAACCGTGAAGTCACTGTCCAATCCGACGAAGCACGACGATAGGGTCGAAATTTCTTTCGGCGACCATGCCTCGTCGGACCCGGAGCGATGCGCGAGCTATTTTAGCCGGCAGTTCATACTGCATCCTCCGGTGGAGCTGCGTCGAGTGAGCAGAAGGCTGCGCAAACTGCCAACAACTTGTGCCCCCTTGCTTTCAGTAGCGGTGAAGTTCAGATGGCCATCGGGAAGGCGAAAGCCTCCAAAGCCATGGGTCCAGACGTAATATGCATGCTGATGCTGAAAAATTTGGTTCCTGTGGGAGTAGCGTACCTAAAGGATGTCCTCAATTTGTCAATGACCACTATCATCATCCCAGACAGCTGGAAAGTGGGGAGAGTGGTCCCACTGCTCAAACTGGGGAAACCACTCAACAAAGGAGAATCGTATCGGCCGATAACACTCCTTTCCCCGGTAGCGAAGACACTAGAGGCCTTGCTGGTCCCGTATTTCACGAACCACCTGAACCCAGCGAAGCAGCAACTTGGTTTCCATAAAGTGCACAGTACAACAACAGCACTTAACGCCATAAACACTCAGATAACACGTGGCCTTAACCGCAACCGTCCCTGTGAAAGAACTGTTCTAGTAGCGTAGGACCTGTCATAGGCGTTTGATACCGTCTGCCACTCCACGCTACTAGAAGATATAGGAGCCTCCTCTCTCCCACAGAGGCTCAAACGGTAGTCGGCGAATTATCTGAGTGGCCGACACTAGTCGGTAATGTTTAGAGACAAATCGAGCAAACTCAGAAAAATAAAAAGGGGGTTCCACAGGGTGGTGTACTTTCCCCGCTATTGTTTAACTTTTATATTCCAAAGTTCCCTCAACCACCAGAGGAAGTCTCGATTGTCTCTTACGCCGACGATTACTCGATCATGGCGACTGGGAATGGAATTGATGACTTGCGTTCAAAAGTAAACGGGTATCACTCCGAGCTTTCACGCTTCTTCACTGCAAGGAGCCTAACCCTCTCCCCTACGGAATCCTCTGCGACCTTGTTCACCATCTGGACGAAGGAGGTCAGGCTACCGCTGGGAATTCACGTCGGTGATATACCTATTCCGACGGTGAATAACCCCAAAGTACTCGGAGTTACCTTCGGCAGTCTGCTCTCCTTCTCTGCGCACGCAACCGCTATTGTGAACAAAGTAGAGAGCCGCAACAAGGTCCTCAAGTCGCTAGCCGGCGATACTTGGGGCAAGGATAAAGAAACGTTGCTGGCAACATACAAGGCAATAGGCCGGCCGGTTTTAAATTACGCAGCACCAGTGTGATCGCCGGGGACTAGTAGGACGCAGTGGATGAAGCTGCAGACGACGCAAAACACCGCACTACAGACAGCGACTGGATGCCTTCTGATGCCGCCTGAACACCAAAACCTGCAAATCGTGAAGCATCTGGAACGCAACTATAATGTTTTTATGATGGTATTATGGGGCGCACCCTACATTAATTTGAGTTTAGTTTTTTTTAACCCGAAGTTGAGTAAAATGAGTATGTACATTACAAACATACAAATTTTTTTGAGTATGCAGTATGCAGTATGAATTTGAGTAATATAAATATGTACACTTGTGCTCATATAATTAAGTTACACCATACAGCAAAAAATAT
>NW_023458565.1:945299-978493 GCF_013731165.1 Rhagoletis pomonella | reverse complement strand
TGTACCGAACTGTTAAAGTAATAAACGAAACGAAATAGTAACGTACAATATAGTTTATTTTCGTACACTGCTTGCAACAATTCTTAACCAAGAAATGTTTGTGAAAAATTTTTGGAAAATAGGCGTGGCACCGCCCACTTATGATCACATATATGTATCTCGGTAACCATTCTACCAATTTGTACCAAACTCGGTATGGTTATTGTGCTTGCCACATAAAAGCAAAACGTTGAAAATTATTGAAACCGGACTAAAATTGAGGCCGCTTTTCATATGACGGTAAATTTCAGAACTGCTTGAAACTTCAAAATTTCGAAATTTAAGGACTCTAATTTACTCACAATTGATACGCCCCAAGCTTACCATGTAGCGGTAGCTTTCGGAAAGGTGAAAGTCATATATTAACTTTAAGACTTTCTTACTTGTTTTTTATGTGTGTTACCGCATAACTTGGACCACGTCAACTGATTTCGATAATTCTTTTTGCATCGGAAAGGTAGTGGTTTAGATCCGATCATTGGATCATATATATGAGAATTGAAGTCGGGTTTGTTTTTTGCTTAAAAATTACTTGTTATAAAAAAATATCAAACAAATTTAAGTTTGAAAAACATTGTAAATATTAAAAACGAAACACCATTCATCCATTTCTGACCGCCACTGCACATACATACATAAGTGAAAATGTTCCGCTCTAAAACAAATTTTTCATAAATCAATCAAAATAGGCAAACACATTTATTCTAGCAACTTAATAAGTGAAGCACAAACATTTTAATAATCGAATTAGATTCCAACAAAATCTTAAAAAAGGAATCTTACGCTTTGTTATGGGTCTTCTCGAATGTCATTTTTTGAAAACAATGTTTTGAAGCACCTTAAACATGCTAGCAATTCCTTCCAATGAATATTAGGTCTGCAATTTCGTACGATTTCTTTAACAGTGGAGCTGTTAAAACAATACAAGCGGATAAATTGTTATATTAATAGTACAATAAAATCCCAGATTTTCAATGTTAAAGAACTGCATTTGATAATTTTATTTCTGAAATTAAAACACTTTCGTTTTTGTTCCATATTAAAAAATACTAATTTTATTTTGTTGCTACGGTTTATTGTATTCTGTTTCCGAATCTCGTTAGGCCCAATATTTTCAAAAATGATTGTATGTATTTTCTAATCGCGCTGATCAAGTTTTTATAATTTGCTTAGCAAATTATATATTCCAATAATTTTTTTAATACAAATTATTTTCCTTTTTACTTTTTTAATTACAAAACTTAATTTGCATGTCGTAATGTAACAAAAAGAATATGCTTTTCGAATAAATCATCCTTATGCAGTTCTTAAAATTACCTTCTTTCAATTAAAAATATGCATTTACGGCTTTCATTGCTCAAAGGGTTCTCCGCACATACAAATGTAGGTAAGATCATTTGTTTTATATTTATTTTTTATATTATTTTCATTTAAAATAGAAAAAATTTAGCAGAGACTGATCGATGATATTAACTTGTCCATACGCACAATATTTCTTAAAATCCCTCCTTAGCCAATGCATACATAATAATGTATGTACATCCAGAAGAGGAAGGAAAATGGCTGTGTTTTGTTACTATTACTCCATTTAAGTTAAACAGCTTATTGCTCCTAATATGTTGTTTTTTCTGTTGCTGGTATCATCTGTATTAGCTTTTTTAAAAGGCAGTAACGGCAACCACATTTCAGGCCTTGGTCTCCACTGCCGGTGTGGATTCCACCTTTGATGCAGAGGCAGCAGCGTCCGAGCCAGCTGAAGTGGTACCTCCCTTCTTCTTAGCACCACCCTTACCCTTCTTGCTTGGCTGTAAAGGTGTTGCGACAAGTTCCTACAAAACAAATATAAACTTGTTTCAAAAATATTTAAAACCCAAACGTATTTCATTACTTTCAATTCTGGCTGGGCTATGCTATGCTCACTAGTAAAGTAATCCTCCGCGAAAGGAATACCGGTAACCAAATTGACTCCGTTGGGCATGAGCAGTACAGTGTGCTTAAACTGCGCCACATATTCAGCTGAAACATACAAAGTCAAAAGTTAACAAAAGGAAACAGAATACATATCTTTATCAGCTAATAATAATTCAATTCAATGAACTTCATCTTGGAGCTGTCTGCAGGATTAATGGTCAAAATATATCCAACTCTCCCTCACTCACATTGTCACACGTTTCAAATAAGAAGTTACGTTACTAGAGACGGAATTACTATGTAAAGATAATTTCATTATTTTCGATAGTTAAAACGATTGTTACAGTTATACATTTTACTTAAAGTTTAAATAAATACATTAAGAAAATATATAACTATATATTTTTCTGGCAAGGTGTCTGGCCGTAAACGAAACCGAAATCCGTCCCCGGAATTAATCCTTGCTTAGAAGCTATGTTATTAACTTTTACATGACTTACTTGGTTTCTCGTAGAGAACTTGGAAAGGCTCAATCATCTTGTGGGAAACACATTCAACAACCCCCATACGTGCCTTTGTTTCTTCATCGAAGTGCCTGATATTAAATGGCATATTACCATATTTTGTTTTAACCTGTAGTTAATTGCATTTCAAATTTACTATTCATAGATTTGTTTATTACTATTTCATAATACTATTCTACACCTCTTACCTCCTGCAAAAGGGCACGCGATGCCTTTAATTTCAACATATAATTTTCATCAGTTTTTTTGTATATGGAGACTTTTGTATCCTTTTCACGACCCTTTATTGAAGAAAAAAATATTCATTTTAATATTTTCCTCATATATAAAAGCAACATGTTATTCTTTTAATGTCCTCAGATCTCATAATCTTACAATCTCTGAGCATCAGTCATTCAGTTTTTAACAAGTGTGCCACGTCAAGTAGGAAATGGGAAGTAATCGAATGAGAAATCAATCCATTACTTTCACTTGTTTTCACCAATCGACTTCCTGCTCTCAAGCGCTCTTTTTTAATCATTGGAAATATAAATTATGAAAATTTAAACATAAATATGTATGCTTCAAAGCACTTACAATGCCTTCACCAGTGCTCACTATAACGTCGATAGCATAAACTTCATGTGTCTCGAATGTGCATTTCTCGTGTTCTTTGCGTTGATTTTCATTCGGGTTTTGAATTATAGTTTTTTCGCCATCAATTTTAAATTGTTTCAATTCATGACTAAGCATCCCCTCAATAGGTTTACATTTGAATGATTCGCTAATTTGTTGCACGGCGTCAGTAATCGTGTAATTCTGAGGAAAAAATAAGAATAAGGTTTAGTTTACGCTTTATTGATGACAACATTTATGAAATAGTTTTTCTATAACCTTGCATATAAACAGCCAACAAAAAAAATTCTCATGGTGGGTACCATATAAATTAAAAATCCAAGAGGTGATCCGTTTACTTGCTGATCGTTTAATAGAAAAACACTTCGATTGAAAGCAATTACACACCACCGTATTCAAAATAAAATTGTTATCAGTCGAAAAAAGAGAAATTTTAAAAGCGAAAATTTCACATATTGGACTGAACATTTTTTCTATATGCAAGCGTTGAGATGTATTCTAGTATTAAGGATCTAGAAGACAATCCGTTTACTTGCAAACAATTTTTAAACAAAATTCTGGATTGTTTCTTGGATTTTCTATCAAGTACAAATAAATATTGGCATCATAACGTATTAAAAGTATTGAAAAGATTTGTCAGCAGTCGAAAAAAGAGAAATTAGAATTGAGCAAATTTCTCATGGTAGACTACCATTTTTTTTTCTGCAAGCGTTGAGATGAATGCTTGTATTGCGAAAACAAGAAACATTCCGTTAACTTGCAAATTAGTTAATAACCGTAGGGTAGCTTAAATTTATGTTTGAAGATTATTAGGGGGAAACGCATTTATTTAGCATTGCACCATTGTGGCTCAACATGTTTACTTTTGCAAACATTTCTTTAAGATTTCGATAAATTTTCAAAATCCGAATCAATGCTTGCTATAATTAGTAGCACTAAATACTTAAAATGTATGTACATGTGTACAAATATACTATCATCTGTATATACATATGAATATCACAAATTTACAACACTTACGCTGTTTCCCGCTTTTAATAACCGCAATGCAGCCTGTACAGCCCAGTACGCAGCTAAAACGACATCGGCTTGCCGCCCAGTCACTTTTTTCTCGGTAGAGGATCCAATAACAACAGTATGTGCAGCGACAGCAATAAAACCATCTATATGTGCACCAAGATCTCTATGAAGCAAGAAAATGGTTGGGAGATCGAGAGTTTGCTATTTAAATGCATTAAAATACGAATATATAACCAGCCCTTATATACATACATATGTACATATCGCACACCGTCTTAAAAAAGTCACAATTCAAAATTTAAATTATGCACTAAAAATGTACACGGAGCTTTTATTTACCTTTCAGCAAAAGCTGGAGAAAATTTTGGTTATTTATTAAAGAAAAAACTAATGTAAAGTCTCCCTTGCCCATATGATTAGCATGTGGTACGAAATAGTTTTTCGCATTTTCTGACGAACGTATTATTTTGAGTTGTGGCTCTTTTGAAGACGGTGTGCGATATGTATATCTTACTTAATGTTGATAATTTCGAATTAGTGACCTAAACAAATTTTATGGGAAATGCCACCTGTATAAAGGCACATAATCACATCAAATCAATATATAAATGGGTTTAAAATCGCACTTACATTTTCACAACATCCCCTTCCTTTAGAGTGTAGTCAGGATCATTCTTTGATGGTGAGAAATGGCATACGCAGTTGTTAACCGACAAACAAGTTGGGAATGCAATACCTTTCTTCAAGTCCTTTTCTTTCTTATATACCTTAAAAGGATATAATATAGTTATAGACCAGTTCCTTTAAAGGCATTAACGTAATATTATTTTCTTTGTTCTCAGATCTCATAATCTTGCAATCTTTGAGCATCAGTATCAGCAATATTGAAAATGCGCTAGACTGACCTTTAAATAAACTAATGACAGTCAGAAGAAATTCATAGAATTTACTGCAGTTTTCGACACAAGTGACACTTCAAACTCTCACGCGCTTGTTTTTAATCATCGAACATATAAGTATTTAACAAAATAGTAGCAAATTTTTTGTTTAATTTCTATGGGTCCATTACTCCAACCGAACGGCAACTCAGCTGAGATCGACCCATTGTTATAGCCATAATGCTACTATATAACATACCAGGTTTTAACGAAAACTCAATCTTACTTTGTTGGTTTCCTCCACGATGAGACTGTCACCCTTATTACAGATATCCCGCACGGATGCATCGGCCACACAGAGATCAATTATAGCTTTCAATGTTTCTGCAAATTCACAAATGAATTAATAATTTTTGTCTATGTATAAATACAAATATTCTAAAGGTGGTTTGCAAACTACTTCGGTACATAAGGGGAATTCTCGAAGTCACGCAATACAAAGCTTTGCCATAAGAAACCCGGTTTTTACCATGAAATCCGTTCACCGTGCAAGGACTTTGCAAGACTTAAAATTCGACATATAGATCTACATATAAGAATGTTTTGAAATGCGTGGCAGTATTATGGTTTGCCCGCTGATAGCTTGTATACATATGTATGTACATTAGTCCTTCAACAGCATTAAAACAAATGTGCGAGATGTATATGTACGTATGTATGTATGTATATAAAAAAAAAATTAAAGTTATAAGAACATGAGCCATGAAAAAGTTCAAAAGATTTGTCTGATCGACGGTGAAATTTTAGATGGTTTTTAGGTTATGTTGAATTAGGAATGTATATGCGCCGCGTGGCTTGCTCTACTTGGTCCATTTTTGAAATTTATTGAACTTCTCAAATAGGTTTTTTATATATACTTTTTTTTTGTCTTTTTAATAAAAATAAAATTATTATTACAAACACGCATTACATTTTTAATTAGATAGACTTTTGTAAATATAAAAATTGAACATGACCAAAAAAAAATACTTACTGTTGGCAATTTCACCGGCCAATTTGTATTTGGTCACCACCAAATCTTCAGCAATAGTTTTCTCTGGTGCTTCTTTCTCAACTTCGGCCATTTTCTCGTAAGATCTAGCTTAGTCCTTTGTGAAACAATTCGGGGGTAAGACCAGAAATCTACTGCTGTTCACACCTAAGCATATAAAACAAATAGCAAATCACTTGCTAGAATTGCTGACGCAAATAATGTTGCAAAACTTTAACAAATAAACTTTATAAAAATGCTTTCTTCAATAATCAAATCACAAAGACCACTTTTTTACACACGTTGCTCTTTTCGCGACGGTGGAATTGTGCAAAAGGAAGGTAAACGATGTGGACACGAAGCATTGGAAATTAGTTCGGGGCTGCCAGCTCGGCACGATTAAAAGATGTGCATGAAAAACCAGTTTTGATTTATATATCATTCTTCGCAAAGCCCTCTTCTATGTCTTCAAATATAAGCTGTGAGGTGTTTATTTTGAAACAGTTTGACCCAGGTGTGCTAAATACATTTTGAGTTTGACATAGAAAAAATCTAATTTAAACAATTATCTGTTTACCTTTTATGATAGAACGTAAATAGATTTACGTGCATTACAAAATGGAAATTTTTAATCGTGATGGCAGCCCCAATTGATTTCCGCGTCGATAAACTGTCATCGAAAAGAGAATAAAAAGAATAATAAAAGCTGTGTTCGTTTTTCTCAAGTTCGTTTGTTTTTGTTAAGCTGTACCTCCACGTCAAGCGTTTCAAGCGATGAGGCCACAGCATGACTCAATAATAGAAAGGTTTTGTAATAAAACACTCTTCTCGCTCCCACACATAAAATCGCTCCTTTACTTGTGCAGAATGTTGCTTACTCTACAGTTTCTAGTGATATTAGTAGTAAAACCAAAAATTCGTCATACTAAATGTAATTTTCTAGAACAAGTGTAGAATAGTGACCGTTTAGCTATAACCCTGCAAAAATCGTTGGACCATGTAGTCTATTTATGGTAAATTGGAGTACTTACAAAAGTGTTCCTCTGTCATGCTGTAGCGGACCAACTCGTGTCTCTGCGCCAGCTTATTGTTTGTTATCCGATCACTGCTCGTGTTTTAACGAAATGTGATTGAAGTTGAGCATTTGAAAGCACATTTGCATGTCTGGCTGTAGCTGAACGTGTAGAGATGCTCGCTGTTAGTTCTTAAGCTCGTCGGCGATTTCAAGCATCCGTTGTTGGTTACCCCAGCAACGAGTACATGTGTGAGTGTCGGGTTGAATGTCGGGTGCTTGAAGCTTGCCCGGCGACACTCAAGCATAAAGCGTCAACACCATTTGCAATAAAATTTCGTAGTGGGCGGACGTAAACATGTCTTCATCGGATGACGATTTTTTGCTACTTGCCACTAAAATCTTTATCTTCCGCGAACTTGCTCATTTTACATATCACAACAAACTAACACACTAATGCTTGTCAACGCTTTGCGCCACTATCAAACAGACCGCTTATCAAGCAGTCGCGTTGATGGAAAATCAAAAATTTTTGATTTTCCACCAACACGAGCCGACAACAAGTACGTGTGACACGACGATCTCCGATTGCCTCGGTTGCTGGGGTAACCAACAACGGATGCTTGAAATCGCCGACGAGCTTTAGCTCCCAGCATGTTCGGGTTCGAATGCCGTCAGAGGCAACATGTAATTTTTTCTTGGTTTTTATTAATTTCGAAAAAGCATTTGAGAAGTGAAGAACAAAAGCGTGAACAAACGAAAAAATAATACAACAATGCCATTGTTGATATGTTGGAGTAGGTTTGTGCTACTCTGAAGTAATGCCGGGATGGAGTATATGGTCCTGCCCTAGGACATCGCAATGTTAATTGGACCATATTTTTTATATGAATTGTGGTTAATTTTGGAGTACTCTTTGGTCCTTAGGGAGTACTCTTTACACGCATGCATGGAGTAGTCGCGATTTTTGCAGGGCTAAAATGAATTTTGATAAACCGTGTGTGTAATCAGCTTGAGCGCAAGTTCTTGATCGTGTAACCCATATAAAACTCCCGTTCAATTGAATACTTGAATCGTGTAAAAGCCGTGTTAGCAAGGAAAACATAAATTTTTTGCCCATATATCGATGCATCGATAAATCGTTAGAATCGCTATAAAAAAAGCAATGCTCGGAAGTCCTGTGACCAAAATGAGATAATTAGCTAAAACCTCGGCGAAACGAAAATACAGCCAATGTTTGCCCATATGGCAAGCAGATCATATGGAGGATCGTTGGCGCGTGTAGCTTTCAAGTGTCTCTCCAATGTAAACTCAAGCAGGACACCGAAATTGTTATCAAGGTGCCAATTGGGAGCTTTTCCACGGCGTGAATACCAACAAAAGCGTAATGGAAGCTCTGCAGACGCGACTTTAGCCCGAAATATTTGGAACAAACTCTTCGGAAAGTATTTATTAGCGACTAATATTCTTAGTTCCGGCATTTTAATGGTTATTGGCGATTTAATTGCGCAAGAGATTGAATACCGCCGTCATAAAATTGAATCAGTTGACTTTGACATCAAACATGACAGATATGATACAAACCGTATTTGGCGAATGTTTATTGTGGGCGCATTACAAGGACCACTTCACCACTATGTTTACAAATGGATGGATCATGTGATGCCTGTGGCGAATATGCGGAATACATTGCAAAAAATATTGATTGACCAAGTGATTATGTCTCCAGCTTGCATTTTGATATTTTTCTACTCTGCTTGTTACCTAGAACAGAGATCAGTCGAAGAGACAAATACGGAACTGTGTGATAAGTTTCCTATTATTTATCTAATGGACTGGACAGTTTGGCCGGTCGCACAATACGTAAATTTTAGATATTTAGATACAAAGTACAGAGTAATGTTCGTAAATGTTTGTACAGCGCTTTATAACATATTCTTGTCCTATATGAAACATGATTTTTAGCTGAATTTCTTTATTTTAACGTATTGTGATACATTATAGTCAAAGTTGTGTCTAATTATCTAATAAAATATTCCCAGTTGGCGCTGTATATACAAGTACATATGAATATACATACATACATACATAAATATAACCATGTTAACAAGGCGCTTTTTGGAAATCATCATGCGAGTTTACACGCAGTTCTAACCACGCTTTTTTTTATCGGGACATACAAATATGGAATGTATTTGTGCTGTAATAAATGCGGCAATGTTACCTATTTTGAAAGAGTATCAAATTCTTCGCGAAAAATTGGCCGAGTTAGGTAAGAAAGTTTGCATAATTTCAGTAGATTTCCAGCTTGAACATACCCATGTTGCATAGGATATTTAAGCAAAAATAATCGTGCCTATTATGGTATCCGACGAATGCCATTCGCACGGATCTAATCCGAATGGCACTGTCATAACAAGTGGATGAGAAGGATTAGATTCATGAGAATGGGATCCCTCGGAAACAGACCTATTCCGGTCCGATAGATACCATTCGCACGAATCTAATCCTTCGCACTCGCTTATTCCGACAGTGCAAATCTGACTAGATCCGCCAGATACCGTAATAGGCATGAATACAATTTGTAAAAAAAAAAACCATTATTTTTTTTTGATTACTACACCCGGCTTAGAAAAGAAGACTTTTATTTAAAAACCTTCGCTTGCTACCGTAACACCAAACATGTTTCGCATCAGTTGCATATGCTCCTGTGCAATAAAATTTGCGATTAATGCCGTGGGAGCTTCATTTGCTCTTGTTATCTGTTGTTTGATGATTAAACGGAAATCGTCTCGGGAGCCCTTGTCTGTACCTCGTGTGCCAATGCGACAGACGCTTGAACCGGCCTGTGTTGGCGACAGATCGAAAGCAAAATCTTCATCATGTGAATTCCAGATATGCATAAATTCTTCAACAAAATCGATTGTTACTATGTACGTCGTAAATAACCGATATGAAAAAGACCGCCTCGACGTAATAAGTGCAAATATTTGTTCGGCCATAAGTGTTTCCCGTGGATATTCGAGCTGTAGAAGGACCAGCAAATCGCCAAGTATTTCATCCGGACAATTTGGCTCATAGAGTTTCCGCTGAAAGGTATACAATGTTGCATATAAATCATCACTAAGTATTATATTTAATAAAACACTCACACTTAATGTATTTACAATGGCTTTAGTACAGTACTGCACTAATGCTTTTTGTGTTAGTGGTATAAATATCATATGGCGGGGTACTTTTAACGTTAAATGCTCTAAAATATGTCCTGGCGTTGGTGGTAATTCGGCAATAATTTTAACAATGCACTCAAATCCCTGTAACTATAAACGAAAAAAGCTATATCTAACGCGTATGTATATACATACATACGAGTCTTTTATTTTGAAATTGGCATACGTTACTTAAATGATGGTTACTTCTAACTAAATGCACTTGTAAATCGTTCTACTACCATAAAATGACACAACTTTTTTTATCGTTCAGATACAGGGAAATTACTGAAATTGAACGGCATGAAATAGCTTATGCCACACTTTCCAAAAGAAAAGGCTCATATATTAAAACTAAAATAGGATGTAAGCTTTAGTTTACCGTTAAATTCCCTTGGAGCAAATTCAAACTTAATAATTGTAAATTTTGCACTAAATTACTAGTCACCATCATTTCGGACATCAACTTCTTTGCCTCTTCTTTATGACCGAAATAGATAGCTAAATCAAAGAGGAATCGCGATATCCATGCAGCTAGTGGTAATGTAAGTAGCAGTTTACTGAAATCGCGTTGAAATTGGTCCGTGTTTAAAAGTTGCCAACATTGCGCAGCATGAACAAAAGCTTTTGATATATCTTTGCTCATTGGCGTAGTCAATGAGATTTGCGGAGGTTCCATAGTTTGTACATCTGAAGCCTCCACTTTCCAATCAACTGTATTTTCATGTAAATATATTTTAAAATATTCCAAATATGTATGTAATTTTAATTTTTATCTCACCTGTGAAGCCTTCAACCAAAACGTGATTTATATCAGCTTCCTCCGCTCGTGTATAACAATTTTTGATGTAACAGTGCAATGAATAAATGAATAAAGTGGTAGCATAGAAAAGCACTTGAGTACTGCCTGCTGGGCTTATGGATACAATTTCTATAAGTTTATCCCAATAAACATTTTGCCCCCAAGTTTTATTGAAGGGTAAATAGGTTTCCCAACGTAAAATTTTACCGCAGAGCATGAGAACTTGGAAAATCTTCTTCCATATTTCATTGTTATCACATTTGGTAGTATCGTCAATTATTTGGCGTATGTAATACTCCAATGAAATCGTAAATAACCGGCAAACGAGTAAAGGAGGTAGCTCTGGTGTCTTGTGGTAAATTAGAGGCAACGCTTCCTCCACGAGCATTTCTTGATACTTTTGAGGATTTTGCTTCATACCATCTGCTATCATCTCCAGCAATCTTGGCTACATCATAAAGACAACTTAGTAATCGGTGCTATAATTTGAAATATAAACTTACTGAATGAGTGATAGCAGCTTGAGGAAAGCGTTTTAAGATGAGCAATAAAAGCTTGCATTGATGAATACTGTTCTCGGTGTTATTAACTGTTAGAAGTAAGATTTTGTGCTGCACATCATATGAAACATGCTGAAACATTTTCACATAAAATTCTTGTGATGGTGTGATTTCATTTTCAGGTGCACGGAGGGCGTTTGTAAGTTCATTTACTTCATTCCATAACTCAACATTTTGGGTTTGGAAAGACAATACGCTGCAAGGAAATGAATTCAATAAAAGTAGCAAAAATTTAAAATATTTAAACATACATGTTACTAAAACATTTTGCTGCTTCTTCGAAATTATTCGCCTCTTTCTCCAGCTTGTATGCTTCGAACTGAAATCAATGTGGGTTATTATTTGGTGGAATATGTTACACTAGTCATATGCTTACCAGTATGCTAAAATTATTTGGATACAATGTCTTAGCTGTTATCAACCATGCCTTGGCAGATGCACAATCAGTGCTCCTCAGCTTTTGAGCTTGGGACACCAGATACTGTTCATCAGAAACTAACCTCTCCATGAAGTTGAACTTTGATTATGCGGGTATAAAGAATGAATTTGGGTATAGGTCATGAAATTACTCAATAAAATTATTATTTTGTATTATGTTAGCTCCACGACGTATTTTATCATCCTTGCTTTATCTATGTATTCTCTGCCAATGTTTCGGTTATTTTCATTTGCATTTGACGTTTCTATCAAGGCGAATTTATACAAGGTGGTGTTGATGGCGAATTTAGATTTTCGCCGCGATACTTATTAATGTCAAAATGATGTGTTTGTTGTAAACAAGGCGAATTCATATTACAACAAACACACTAGGAGCGTTCCTTATCTCCCAGAAAAAGTCCGAATTAATGAGAGCTCGACTGAATTGTCACTTCTACCTTGTTGAATATGCCTTGCACACAAGCATGTCTAGTACTTTCAAAGAGACACACCTTTTCATACGAACATATGTTTTTCTAAATGTGAAGTACAAATAGTACCATTCAATGGGGTTTCCAGATGACCTCAGAAAACAGAATTTTAAGTTTTTGTTCGGTATATAAAATTTCATGATCAATTGAATCTGATAAAGCCTAAAATGCCATACAGCAGCTTTGGTTTGGCTTGGCTAGCTAATATTATTTTTATGCAAGAAGTATTTGGCCTTTACTGTAGATTTTCTTGAAGAAATACCTTTACGAGCATTTATTTAATGAGAATTGCGAACTGGTTAGGCAATTTCGATATTTTTATGAATTTGTGTTCTTCATGGTTTGTGTTCTTCATGGTTACTATGCCAAAAGCTGTTTTGCGAGAACGAACACATTTTCCTACTATGTACTCAATTTTAGAGGTGGGTAACTCAGCACTGTGCTGAGTTACTGTGCTGACTCTTAGAACTGTGCCGCACGCTCAGACTCACATCTGAAAAAATTTGTAACTCAGTAACTCAGTTTATGTGCTGACAATGTATAGCTCAGTGTGCTACAGAGTCGATATGGTAACTCAGTTGATGTGCTGACACTTGCATAGCTCGGTGCGGCTTGCATTGTTTAGAACTGTGTCGATGTGGTAACTCAATTGATGAGCTGACACATTCACACAATACGATCTTCCAAAAAGTACCATAATAGATGGCATCACTAGACTAACCATCAATTGAATATACGACTACCAAATTTAAAAAGAAGCAAGGCGAATAGCCCAGTTATGCATACTTGCACTGCTATACCATTTTTACGTAAAAATCAAAACCAAACAGAATTCTACATGTGAAGTGCTATGCGTTGGGTAACCGCTTACATGCATAGCCCATTTAACAGATTCTTATGTGACAACTCTCAAGCAATGCTAAGTATGCATAACTGGGCTAGAAGATAATACATACATTATTTTGCAATTTGGAATTATTTTGCAAATGAACTCACCAGTTGAAATCAGCTTTCTAAAATTTTGCCGGCCAGCTACGAACAGAAGCTAAGGATAACCATTTCTAAATCGATTTCGATTACTAACATCATCAATAATTTCGATGTACATACCAATTGTGCGATAGCACACTTGTGCCAGCTCACTGTGCTGACTCATTAAAGTGAGTTGGAGTTACTGAGTCAGCACACCAAAATTTACAGAGTTACCCACCCTTACTCAATTTTATTTTCACTTCAGAAGCCTAGAGAACGTGGAGAAAATTTTCCGATATTTCAAATATCGAAACAAAATATTGTATCGATATCGTATCGCAACACCTGATATCGACATAAATTAACCGATATGTTGAACAACGATATTGATATATTGAATATCGTATCGGTATCGCGAATCCCTAGTAAACAATCATCTGAAAAATCGCGCTTCAGCAAGGGGTATTCATTGTACCTTCCGCCTGAGTAATTTATTGGATTTAGATCAATTAAAATAAATAGAATACTGGCTTAAAATATGAATGCAAATGGATTCGAACAATGGGTAAAAATTAATATAATTGCTTTCTAAAAAATATATATATATGTACATATATCTATTTTGTATAGGGCGGCTATATGGAAGCCAAAATTACCAAGCTGGAAGAGCAATTTTCAGCTTCTAGTAACCCCTATCGACGTTCAAATTTGTTTGCTGGAATATCAATTTACGTCAACGGTCTAACTATTCCTTCAGCGGATGAACTGAAACGTATTATGATGGTGCACGGTGGTACCTACCATCATTATGAACGATCACATACCACTTACATTATCGCTTCGAATTTGCCGGATGTAAAAGTACGAAATATGAACACTGGTAAAATTATAAGTCCTCAGTGGGTCGTGGACTGCGTAAAAGAAATGCGTATTCTTTCTTACACAAGGTATCTATTGTATACAAACCAAAATAAATCCCAGCCACGTTTAGCCTTTGAGAAAAATAAAGATGAAACAAAAAATCAGGCCAAACTTGTCAAAGATGCAAATGAAATCAAAAGTAAAGACAACACAGCTCTGAAAACTGATAACAATCAAATTGAAAAGGATTTCGCACGTACTGCTGTAGATCCAAAGTTTCTTTCGGAATTTTACAATAATTCCCGATTACACCACATTGCAACGCTAGGCGCAGGTTTTAAGCAATACCTTTCTGATTTACGTGATCAGCAAGGCTCAAAAAAGTTTCTAGCGCGCTCAGAATTAAAGCAGCGGCTACTTCCAAACTCCAACACCAATATTCCGTCAATTTCATGGGTCATGCATATTGACATGGACTGCTTCTTTGTTTCGGTGGGACTACGCAAACATCCGGAACTGAAGGGTCAACCAGTGGCTGTCACACATTCCAAAGGTGCTTAGATTTTTGTATATTACGAGTAATTTGGTAACCGTGAGGTGGGTTTAATTTATTTGTAATAGAAATTTCGCCAGTAACGTATCCAAAAACATTTGGGAAAATTATGTTACAATGAGTTTGAGATGTAAACTGCACAAAATTTACTTGGGCTCTAATTTATAGGTGGGGCAAGTGCCAACGCAGTACCTATTCATCCTGGCGTTGACCGCAAAATCGAAGGAGAATTGTTTGCAAAGCGTTTTGAAGAACACCTACACAATAATATACTATCAGATAAGGTGCGCAGCGGTTTCGAAGCTAAAATGTCTCTTTCTGAGATAGCTTCATGTAGTTATGAAGCTCGTGCAAGAGGCATTCGTAATGGCATGTTTGTAGGACAAGCTTTAAATTTATGTCCTGAGTTAAAGACAATACCATATGACTTTGAAGGTTATCGCGAAGTTTCGCACACTTTATATGATACCATAGCTCAGTACACATTAAATATCGAGGCAGTCAGTTGTGATGAAATGTTTGTTGATCTAGCGGATGTATTAGATGAAATTAAAGTGGATCCCGTGGATTTCGTATTTTATGTGCGTGAAGAAGTTCGCACAAAAACTGGATGTCCATGTTCTGCAGGTGTTGGTGGAAATAAGTACATACGTTTAGTTTAGTTAGTTTAGTATTTTGCGTAAATATATCACATTTAGGTTGCAAGCTCGCATGGCTACCAAACGCGCTAAACCAGATGGTCAGTACCTCTTACGTCCAGATGGTGCCGAGGAATATATGGCTGATATAAATATAAAAGATTTGCCCGGGGTTGGAAGCAGCACTGCCTATACATTGAAGCAGAACAATTTAGTAACATGTGGGGATCTTCAAAAGGTTTCGTTGTCAAAATTACAAATGCATGTTGGCAAGAAGTTTGGGGAAACACTTTATCAATTTTGCCGTGGTATCGACAGCCGTCCCCTTATCTATGGACAGGTAAGAAATGTCTAAAGTATATGCAAAGCTTAAAGATTTTTTTTTCAGATACGTAAATCCGTTTCAGCGGAAGTGAATTATGGCATTCGCTTTAAAGAATCTAGTGAGCTAGAAACGTTTCTTCGGCAATTATGCACCGAAGTACATATCCGTCTGAGCGATATAAAACGCAGGACGAAATGTATTACGCTTAAATTAATGGTGCGCGCCAAGGACGCACCACGAGAGGCTGCTAAATTTATGGGTCATGGAGTTTGTGATCATATAACAAAATCAGTTTCATTATCGGATTACACTTGCGACCTAGATACGATTACACGTACAGTGTTAACAACTATGAAGGCTTTGGAACTTTCGCCAAACGAGCTGCGTGGCATTGGTATCCAACTTTCTAAACTAAATGATCCTAACGAGAATAAAGAACGAAAAAATAATGTTATACTGAATATGTTTAGCAAGGTGGCAGGAAAGCAAAAAGGTAAATAACACTGGTTTACAGCAAAAATGTTCTATGGATGCCACTATCCAATTCCGAATTTCGGAATCATCGAACAATTCTACATAGAAATTGGATAGTGGCGTCTGGAGAACAAAAACCAAATTAAAATTTGTGATCCAGTGTAATTTAATCTTACATATTATAGACTAGCTTTTCTTCATAATAAGAATCAATTATTTAGAGATCATAGGTCCAATCCAAAATGATAACAGCAACGGCAGTGCCACAAAGAATGAAAATGAGATATCAAACCGTAATGCACCTTTAAATGTACAAAATGACGAGGTGACTAGTAAACTCATGGGGAAACGTACTCGTGGCAGACCCGTTGGCAGTTTATTTGAGAAAAAATCTAAAAAAGGGCCAGATATATTAGATTTAATGCAAAAGGCCGCTGCTAAGCAGCCTGATTTGCCTAGTGTCCATTTGGGTATTAGTGTCACCATACCCAAAGATATAGATCCCGACGTTTTTGCGGCTCTGCCTTTGGATATCCGTGCCGAAATATTACAAGCTCATAGCAGTTCCTCACAAAAGTTAGCTGAGAGCGAAATACTATGTCGGTCTTTAAATGAGAGCGATTTTCAGCCATCCACATCTAAAGCAGCTCAGCTGAAACAGCAGCGCAAGGCGCAAGAAAAAGAGCACAAGAAACACACATTGAAAGAGACTAAATCAACGATGTATATAGATCCGGAATTTTTGGATGCATTGCCTCAATCGTTGCGTGTGGAAGTTGAAAAGGATTTTCTGCATCCACCGAGCATATCCGCAGATGGAACTGCAGGGGAAAAATATGGCCAAGAAACTGGCAGTGATGTTGAAAAAAGTCCTAGAACACAAGTATCTCCTGATAACTTATTCATGCAAGCAAATTGCATGGAATTACTGTTAGCTTGGGTAAAAAGTACAAATGTGCCAGAAACATATGATATCAACTTGATTGCATCTCATGCTGAGGAAATGGTCAAGGCACACGAAATTGATAGGCTTTATACACCTCTGATTTATCTATGCAGGTCAGTTCTACAAATAGATATAAAAAAATAGTACTCATTTGAAAATACCTTTTAGACTACTCAATCAACAGAAGAGCAGGGATACAACCAGTGAGTGTATATGGCATAATGCATATCTGAGTATTATAAATGTTGTACAAAAGGAAATGAAAAAGGCCTACGATGGTCGAAGCCTGTTTTTAGGCGCTAAGTTAAAATGTGATAAGTGTATTGCACTGTAAAAAAGTTGTAAATTTATCATTTACATACGTTTTTAAAAAATGATATTAAAATGAAAAGTAAAAAAAGTTTTTTACAATTTCTATACATTTTATATGCACGACCACAGGGTAAAAGCAGTTTGGAGCTAACCCAGCCCCACATGTGTCCCTCAGAATCATTCAGTCAGTTAACTTCAACAATTTCATGTGAGTTAATTCTACACTGAGAAGACGTTTCTTTATCTGCGTATAATACATATACATATAGACCAATTCCAAATATTGCCGACGATTTCTCGGAGATTTATTTTTTTTTTCGAGAAAAAGTCTTAAGTTCAAATTTTCAATGAAAAGAATTTTCCCTGCAGAAGAGAAAAGAAAATTCGAGTTCCGACTCCGCAGGTTATACATTATTTTAGGCACTTATGCTTGTTGCTTTACGATTATCAAATGGCAAGTTCTTTACAAATATTGGTATTATTTTCTGCGAATAAAATTATAAAAGAAAAAGCTGAAAACCTGCTATTTTTACAAGCTTTTAAATTAACTTCCCGGCAAGCTAGACTTGAAACGTTCAGCATAGTTCCAATAACGATGGCAATGCAATTTAAAATATAAATTAATTCCTTAAATGGTCTAGGGGTATTGGTATCAAGGTGGGCCAAACACATTAAAATTATGGCTAACAGAGCATAGCAAAGGAGGGAAAAATGCCTCAAGTTCTCTTTGCAGCTCGGTAAACGATTATTGATGCATTTGTTGAGTTTTGATTGTTCGCTATAACCATATACAACTGTGAAATATTGTACAAAGTTATGCCCGGCAAACACAGTCTCTAACGCTAGAGAAGTTTTGATTTCTACATTAGATAACTAGGGTAATTCTCTAATCGGTCTCGTGTCGATGACACGAACTGAGCCTTTACACATACATTTGAAGATGATTTTTTCCCACTGGGAAAATAGGTAAGCACCTTGCGAGGTAAGCCATGTTTTCTTTCAGTTTTTAGTACCAAAATTGTCATCATGACCAATGTCATCTACTAGTAAAGGGCAAAATGAACACCTCCGAAGACACATTACGTTGTCAGTTGCAAAATAACGTGCAGCCGAAGTTATTTCCAAGCACAGAACTACTCCGAGCGACTGCTCTGCATTACACGTAACTTACTTTGTAAAGCGGCTCAGAAGTATCTCTGATACCAAATGTACATTCTAAATTCCTACTTACATAAGGCGGCCATGCCTTTGTAAAAGTAAGGGACGTTCGGCAGGGAAATGGTAATGACTGCCAGGTGAAGAGTAAGTTGCTAATAAGGTATTATTACGTGCTCTTAATTCCCACTGGGTTATGTATGCTAATTCATAACTTTATGAAATAAAGATAAATTCATTTGCTCAAGAAAATGCAGATTGTCTTCAGTGTTTCATTTTCTAAAACGACAAAAGAGTCGTAACTCAAAATTTAGCATTTTTGAAATTATGCGCTAAAAATGTACAGAGCTTTATTTACCTTTCAGCAAAAGCTGGAGCAAATTTGTTTTAATTTGTTAAAAGAAAACCTAAGGTAAAGTCCCCGTTGCCCATATGAGTAGCATGTGCTACGAAATAGTTTTTCGCATTTTCTGACGAACGTATTATTTTGAGTTGACTCTTTTGAAGACGGTGCGCAATATATTGATCAAAATGCTCAGTCCGTTAAATTTAGTTGGCTCTGTTAACTGACCGCTCTCCTTATTTATCTTAATAATAATAATAGATTGACGCTTACACATATGTTAGTGTTTGGCTGAGCTTCTCCTCCGATTTGTAGCGTGCGCCTTGATGTTGTCACACAAAGAGGGACCTACCGTTTTACGCCGACTCCGCATGACGGTTGTATTTTTATGAAAAGCAGTTTTTTATGGTAGAAATAAACGCGGAGGTTTGCCATTGCCTCAGAAAACCTTTTTTCAATTATTTTTACTTACTTTCTTGCTCACTTAAAAAGGCCTCTTAGAATGGCTTTACTTAAGAAGGCCTACCTAAATTATGTTCTGAGAATGACCCATAACTGTCGGGTCTACGGTTACCGGAACGACCCAGATTTATATCTGGCCAAGGACTGTCACTCCAGTAACACTCCCCAAAAACTCTTTGGGGAATTTGTATGCTCTTACAACAACAACAGCAAAAACCTTGAAATCCAAGGGAAAATCACTCTATGCAACAAGTGCAGCTTCGATAACAAGCGAAGATCGAAAATTGAATGCAACTTACAGTGCCGCTTACGATACAATAGGTCAATTCAATAACTTTTCCAGTAAGTACTTGCAGCGAGAGCGTGATAGAAAATTGGAGAGTAAAATTCAGAGCAAGAGAAAATTTTCAGAAAGTTATTAACGCAAAACTAGTAAAAACTTGCAACTTTTGTCCCTTTCTATAGGTTAAGTGTTGGCGCGCAATTTACTTTTTAATTATGAATAGTTCCCATCGTCATAAAAAAATATTCAATAGATTTAAAGTTTTCACATTTCATTTCACTAATTATAGGAGTGTACTCGTACGCCCAACTATCTAAAGTTTTAGTAAACTTTTGGCATAAATGTAGAATACCTACAATTCTCAAATTAAAAAAAATCGTATTGGGATCGATGAAGATCATTGAGGTGAGCGTAACCATATATATATATTTTTTTGGGAATCAACAACAACAATTATTAAAGGTCAAAGTTTAAATTAAGCATTTTTTAAAATTAATATTTCTCGAAAACCTCTTCAAGGATTTGGAAAATTTTTAGGTCATTTGGTAGATAATTTAATTTGATATACATATATATAAAAAAAGCTGTTCAGTGCCTTTTCTTCGCAACACAGAAAAGAATTCTACTTTGTGAGGGTTATAATCCATAAGCGCGGCCGAAGGCCGCCTACGCAGAAAGGTGTTCTCTGCAAAAGGTGTTCAGCGCCTTTTCTTCGCAACACAGAAAGAGAATTCTAATTTGTGAGGGTTATAATTCATAAGTGCGGCCGAAGGCCGCCTACGCAAAAAGAAGTTTATACACAAAAACCCTGTATACTTTTTTTCCACATTAATTCGATTTTTGTGAAAACTATAAAAAGATATATGTATAAATATGTATATCAAAGAAAGAATTAAATTCTCTATCAAATGACATCAAAATTGTCCAATTCCTTGAAGAGGTTTTCGAGAAATATTAATTTAAGAAAATGCTTAACTTGAACTTTGACCTTTAATAATTGTTGTAGTTGTTGTTTCCCTCCCCAAAAAAAATAAATATACCGTTATGTTCACCTCAATGGTCTCCATCGATCCTATTTTTTTTTTTTAATTCGAGATTTGTAGGTATTGTGCATTTGTTCCAAACTTTTACTGGTTTTGCGTTCTCGTACCCAAAAAACTTGCAAAGTAGGGGAAATTGAGAGAGCAAAATGTGAAAGAGAGCTGCAAATTTCTGCAAGTAAACAAACTGGAGATTAATAGCAAATTAACGAAAAATAAACTCAACAAATGTTGTGCTTATTAAATTTACTAACTTTTGTGTGCTGACTATGGTTGCCGTATGACATTTTTCGTTTGTACCATAATTTTCGTTTAAATATACCAAAATATACTTAAATGCAGCATGCTAAATGTTTTTTTTTTCTGAAGTTTTCGGTTTTGGTAGGTTGATTGTTGAAATGAAAATTTTATAATTTTAAAGCTTCATCTGTAGCTATATCTATTACATTTTTTTTGATCAGTGATGGGTGTATGGAGGAGATACTCTTGTTTTTGAATGCGTCACCATGTGATATCACAAATAATTATGAGAAAAATAACTTATTCATTCCGATATAATTAATCTGTATTTTAAAAAGGTTTTTCTTATCCAAAACTATTCAATTGTATAAAATGCCTAATCTGGGGAAAATGTACCAAGTAGAAAATGAATTGCCAAATTAATCACAAGGGCCACTGTGCAAGTGGTCAGCTGTTTCGAAGGTTGCAAGTTTTTGCAAATTTTGCGTTCTCGTACTTCTGTTGATATTTCGTCTATTTGAGAGCGAATGCTGCTAAATTCTCAGAACTTTTGCTGTTGGAGAATTTTGTCCTCTCAATACGAGTACACACCTTATGTTTCATCAAATCATTCTCTTAAACAGTTTGTTTACATTTGAATTTAAAACATAACCTTACCTTTTGACTCCTGCAAATTCCTGCTAGTAAAATTGTTACTTGCAAGATTTTGCAGCTCTCTCGAGTTACGTTCTCGAATTCGCAATCTCTTGCAAATATTTTGGGTTATTGAATGCATTTCCAGTAAGAACTTGCCAAGTACTAGTAACAATTCGTAAACATTTTTTTATATTGAATGCACCTAACGCGAATAGAGCACGATGATTTCTTTACTTTTCGAATCGCAGTAAAAGAAAGACTCAGATTTCATTTCTGAACTTAAAGTTGAAGAAACTTAGTTCCACAGGGTGAAGCCCTAAATGTAACAAGTAATTTTTAAGCAAAAAACAAAACCGACTTCAATTCTCATATAAAATTTTAAGAGTACCGTTAATTCTTGCATGATTCAATTATCGGATCTAAGCCAAATTAGTATGGGACCACCTGAGTACCACCTTTCCTTAAAAAAAAAAAAAGAAATAGAAATCGGTTAACATGGTCCAAAGTTATGCGGCAACAATAAACAAAAATATTCTGACGAATTGATAACGTCAACCTTTTTTGAAGTCGGTTAAAAATACAAAGGAAAAACCTTTTTTATTTCCGAATCGCACTAGAAGAAAAGGTTAATCGGCGCAACCTAGTTGAAAACTATCATCTAACCGTGGTTGCGCACATTTGACAATACAATCTACTAAGGTTTAGAAATAAAAGAGATGCTTTGTGTTTTTTTTTACATTTAGGACTTAACCCACACTAACCCTCTACCTAATGTGCTTTTATTTAATATTTTTATTTTTATATTGCATAATATAGATTGGCTGTATTTGTAATTTATTGATTTAAAGATTATTTAGAAAAAACAATGAATTGAATTCATAAAAGCATGTTCTCAATTTTTTAATGAAAAATTATAGCAAAGAAAAATATATAATCATAAATGTTAAATGGTTTTTTAATAGTTTTGTAGTTAAACGTCAAACTGCTTATATTTTTTAAGATTTAACAGCATACATAAGCAATAATAGACGTGAGTGCGCAGCATGGTATTTAAATTTTTCAATTCTCCTTCTATACTTCTTTTAATTGTTTCCGATTTCCATAGGGAAGCTTTAGGATATTAGACATACCATAATAGAACAATTTGTCATAAAAAAATTTTGGATTTTATTTATTTGTTTTACAATTTTCGTGGCCATGGAAGTTATGTATTTAAATGCGAAGCTCGTCTAGATACTTCTACATTGGCAATATAAGACATTGATCTTTAAGTCCAGCTGTGGAGTGTATTTATTGTCGACGTTGTTGCACTGTGTACAAAGAAGTTTTTGTCTTAATTTTAAATGCACAACTGCGTCGCTTTTGAAGTGTACATATATAGTGTACATGTATGTATATTCTGGGTTCTTCCTATTACTTCATTTACTTGATGAATCTCTACTAGTTGTTTATTCAACTATAGTGTTTTTTAAATCAGTTCTCGTCATTTTACTGTTTTTCTTCTTACTATACCTCAGTTTAATTTCATCATTATCTCTTTCATGTATGTATGCATGTAACTATGAATGTTGTTGTTTTGAAGGGCGGGTATGTGGCAGACAAACATTTAAAACGCTATCGCGCACGTCCGTTTTAGCGGCTGAATTCAGGCGCATCATCTTGGGTGATGTCACCATATTTCCAGATGCCCAAATGCGCAGCCAATGCAGTTTGCTGGGCTGCTCTGTACTGCTCCACCAAATCTTTTAGCTTACGTTCACGACGTTTCTCGGCTAACACATAACCGTCAGCTACCAATTGTTTACCAATATCGGCATTGGTGGCTGCATCATGCACAGTTGCTAATGCCGGCCCAGTTGCAGGTTTTAGTTCCACATTTAGTTTAACAGTGCGGTTAAGCACGTCTTCGGCAAACAAGCGAAGAGCCTCTTCCTTGTCTTCATTATCGGAGGGAAGCTGAACCAAAGCGAGCGCGTACTCGGTGGCGTACGGCCTATCGCTGGTAAAACCAGAAGGCAGGGATGCCAAACGATTTGTAGGCACAGTCTAAAAATATTAAAATAACCTTAGTTTGTGAGCATAATAGATAACAAAAAAAAAGAACAAATATGACAAAGAATAAAATATTAGATATGGTAGTGTTGCGTAAAAAATGAGCTAGCCATACACATATTTTGATCCTCTATTATCTGCCATTAGCGTTAAAATTGTTTCACTTTCTACGGCATTAAGACACAATATAACAAAAAAATATTGTTTTTGCGCTATCAACCGTGTCCAGCGATCCAAATCAAATACGCTACAGCCATATTGACGATGGAGTTTATGCTTATGACAAGCATTAATCAAGCAATGTATAACAAATATGCTCGTTCTTCTCGCTTTTTGATTTTGCAAGCTTATGACTCATGCGTTACGCTTTGAAACGGTAACGGATCTAAGGAGCTTGCCACAGGAGACTTATGCAAATATGTTTATAGGATTTAGGCAGGGCTGAGTAGCCGTTACAACAACCGGTTCTGCGAAACTTACCTCCTTGTTTCCATAGTCGATGTAGAGTACAGTAGCATTATTGCCTTGTACACGCTCCACCTTGGCTCGGTACCACTGGTTGTCGGCAGAGAATTGTGCTGCGCAAACGTCACCTCGCTTCGCCGTGTAAGCGCCAACTATTGGCGGGTTCGCTTGGAAATCTGCGTGCAACTTGGCCATCATCGCTTCCAATTTCGCGCCATTCTCTACGGCTTGCGCAAAGAATGTCAAATCGGCTGTAATCTCGGTAACAATAACATCTTCATAGTTCACCTTACGTTCCACGGGTGCCTTTTCATCTTTCTCTTCTTCAACAACAACCGGCTTCTCTTCCACGACCTGTTCTACGTAATTTGCCCATATATTCTTCTTGGCTGCCTTTGCACGATCTTCGGCATTCTTTAGTTGACGGTAATATTCAGATTTCTCAGCGCTAAAATGTACTTCAGCGAGGCCTTCCTCAACCAATGCGACTGACAAGTTTACATTGCTATCAGTCCAAAGCCAACCAATAACAGAAGATCCAGCCTTGTCGGTGGTATCAATATGTACCGACACATCCCTTTGTAGAACGCGGTCACGCGTGAAGGCTAGCGCCTCCTCACCATAAGGCTCGCCATCTTGAGCGGGAACACCGTTTAATGCCGGACGAGAGGAACGCGGACATGAAATACCAGCGAGCAGGAATGTTACCAAACAACTATCCTTGGGCACGTATAAACGCAAACGTGAACCACTAGCGACAAACTCAACAATACCTTCGGTTCGTAGTGCCCGTTGCCAAGATGGTAGATACTGTACTTTGATACGGGAATGATCCACAGTCAGGTCATTGATACGCAATGGCGCATTATCCTTTTTACCAAATATGCCCTTTTGGCCCTTGATGGCTTGGCTTTCGGCAGCCAACAGCTGATCATATACAGAAGAGCGCTGATCATCGTCTTGCCGATGACGTACGCAGTGGCCCAAACCCTTTGCGACCATAGCCTCAGCCACATTTTGTCCGCCGACTAATACGGTATAGCAATACTTCTCAGGGAAATTATCGCGTGCAGGCGAAATGTAATCCAAATTGCATTGGACTTTCTTATTGATGAGTTTCTTGCGCAAAAATTCACGTGCTTCAAACATGAAAGGAATCTCATAAAGTGGGCGGTAGTTCTTGCCGCGTGGAGGCAGCACAACCTCACCATCAGCACCGACGACAGAACGATTGTCACGTGGTGGTCGAATCGAAGAAAAGAATACCTTTTTGACTTGGCCATTTGACAAACGCACGCTTATGGCATCTCCATTAAAAACTTCTACAACTGTACCGGTGAAATCCTTTTCCTTGGCATTCACAGTGGGTGCCTTTGATTGGTAATCTTGCCACAAGCGCAGACGTTTCTCCTTAGCAGTTCGTTCGGCAGCACGCAACTTATCGGCACCTATGTAGGACATAGAGTGGCGTTAGTTTAGAGAACATTGTACAAATTTGTAAGCTTATATCAAAATATTCAGGCAGGTTCTACAATTCACTTCCGAGTGAATTTCAATCCCTGTCAATTTGAATTCTACGCGAATCCGACTCAAATTCACTCGGAAGTGAATTGCAGAACCTCCCTGATTATGCTTTGCTGTCAATACAAAATAGTTGAATTATAGTAGATATGTTTATATGTTGACGGGGTGAAATGATCTTGTCGCTTAACTTTTTAAAAGCATCAACATCTTGGATTCCGTCTATTTGATTTCGCATCACATTATGTTAAGCAAGAGCATATTAATGACATAGCAAAAAACTGCACAAGTAACACATTGTAATGCGCGACTTTTAAGTACATACATACATACATTTCGTCGTTTAAAGTACAAAACCGCGTATGTGATGTTGCATAAATGAGTTTGGTGGAAATGGTTCTTTTTTTTATAAAGCACTCGCTGTTGCTTTGACCAGGGCTTGAACCCAGGCCCTGCGGAGTGGAAGCGCGCACTGCTTACCACACCACTGCGGAATACATATCGTCGCCTGGGTAAAAGATTGTCGTAAGCGCCATTTTGACGATTTTTAGTTCTAGATGAAGTATCAGTTTTCAGATATCTCCTTTAGTTTCCGAGATATTGACTACAATTTTTTCTATAATTAAGTAAAATTTTAGTTAGTGATGCAGCCATATTAAACCAATCAATATCTTAAAAATGGCATTCTCCATTTTTGGATATCTCCTTTAGTTTCCGAGATATTGAGTAAAAAGTGTCGTTAATTTAGTAGAAATTTTGATCACATTTTGTCGTATTTCATACAAAGTGGCTGCCAAATTGTGGACAAATGACGCTTACGACAAAATTTTACTAAAGAAAATCCTTCATAAACTCAAAACTAATAACACATTAAAAATCGAATAATTTAAGAATTTTGTGAACTAGTAACATTTGCAGAGACTTCGGAGAAAATATATGTTCGCATTTTTGAGAAATTTGGCCTGTTCGAGGCACTTAATAAAAGCGGCAATACTGCCGTACTGATGAAAAATGGTAGCACTGTTGAAACTGCCCAACTGAAAATACATTGCTGGAAATTCACACAGAACGTGATTCTTTAATAATTCACGCAACACTGCGGTTGTGATTGCTACTCGAACAAGCCCACTGTATTCCAAATTTCAATCGCGATTTCCCACAACCTGCCGAAATTAACATACGACAAACTTTTACCCAGGCGCCGATATGTAAATATGTATATGTATGTATGAGCAGTCGGAAAGTTAAGTCGTGCATGCATATTGGACAAGGCGAATTCATACAAGGTGATATTGGTAGATCGAAAAAAATATTAAATAATAATAGATTGGCACTCGGAGGTTTGTCATTGCCTGCCGAGGGGCGACCGCTATTGGATTTTTTTTTTTTTTTAAGGCGGGTGGAACCGGCCTTGAATCCATAGCGCGCACTGCTAAGCACTACACTACAGGCAACTAACTATATAAAAATTATATATCGAATTAAAGGTATTTTTATGCTCTTTTAAATAAACATATTTCAGTATATATGTATGTAGTTAACAATGTATTTTTCTAAGAAAAATATTCATTTTATTTAATAAACTGTAATTTATATATAAGCATTTATATTAGATGAAGATATTTTAATTACCTTTCCAACCATATCAGCTCAATATTTTTCGATATATAAGCTTTGTAATATTTCAAAAATTTCATTCTTACTCCAACCCAAAAATTGTATACCATTAAAATCTTTAAAAAGGGGCCGGCCACGCCTACTTTTTTCAACGGGATTGGCAGCACTGCCTTTCTTTTATCTAAATTACGGCAAACACGTGGCTACCAATTACACCTTATTATGACTTCATCATTCCAAAAATTTACACACAAAGCACTATGATGAATATTTCAAAACTTACCGCTCTTCATGACTGCCATTGACCAGTCAACACATTTAGCCAAGCCCTCGCGCAGCAAAGATTCGGCAATGTTTCCTTTTGGAAATATAATCGTGCCAATAAAATTTGAGTTATTTACGGACTCTAGGCGGATTTCTACATCACGTTGCAATAAACGCGACTCCACAAAGAATCTTGCCTCGTCGGCAAATGGAATTTTCACACTCAGATCTGGCTTGCCATCTGCATCAAGTTTAACTCCTGGGCAACGTATACCCGAAATCATCAAAGTTATGTATTGGAATTCGGGCAGCAAGAAGGCACGAACCGTCGATCCATCTCGGACATGTTCAATAATTGCTTTTACAGGCTTTCCACCATAATATTCAACTAAGTGAGCGGGGTTCTCCTGTGTCCATTTAATATGACGGACTTTTTCTACAGGTGGCACATGTGACCACTTGCCCCTATTTGCCGACTTAGCTTGATCTTCTAGCTCGATGAGGCGTTGAAGTTCGCTAGATGGTCTGCCCTCGCGACGGACGGTCACGAAACCTTCGCGTACCATAGTTTCGACCATATTCTCTCCGGTTTCGGCATCTTTTCCAAGCCAGACAAAACCATACTCACGATTGGAATTGGCAGGCTTCTCAAATGAGAATAAGACTTCTTCACCAATTAGTTTCTTCCGTAGAAATTCACGCGACTCCCAAGCCCAGGGTTCATCTTTTGTTTCATCACCACCTGCACCTGGACGACGGGCCAGCTTAGGAGCGAGAACATACGAGAAAGTGATTTGTTTCTCCGGAGGTGGCGCACCTTTTTGGGCTCGAATCACAACAGTATCTCCTGAAAGAACCTATTGAAAGTAACATAAAATATATTGTTATGTAACGTACATATATCGTAGCTTTATTAAATTGTTATGAAAATAATCACGACGCCGTTATCAAACCCATTTTAAGAATTTATTACCTTCTTGTATACGCCTACAGTAGTTTGGTTTCTAATTTTAGTTTCAATCACATGTGTTCTAAAATGAAATGAGTGAAGTATGCTGCAGAGGATCTACAAGTATACATTTTTGGCGCCATCTACATTTCAAGCATATGTAGGTAGTCACGATCGCTGTGCCTTCCCCTACAAAGTCTACATCATCACTATCAGCGATAAACTATTGCAAGCGATATATCGCTACTGTGGACTAACTACTCACTTCCATAGAATATTTGTATATTTTATAACTGATAATAGTTGCATTCGCGTATCCGATAACTATTATAGTTGCGTTTTCGTATTCTCCAGCAAAAAATACCCAGTAATTTGCCAGTAACCAAATTTCGGAGATTATGAAAACGCAAAACCAGCAAGAAGTTGCAAGTTTTATTAACAGCTGATTAATTTTTTATCTTCCGACGCAATTTTCTAAGAAAAATAGTATTTTCCATCTTATTATATATTTAAATGGGTTTATTTTGTTAATTGCAACTCTAATGGTCGTGTTCACCATCTCTGGTTAACACTTATCTCCAGTTAAATATCGTTAACGACGTTATTGACCCAATGTTATATGTATGGAGTCAGTAACGTCGGTAACGTTGTTTAACTGGAGCTTAGTGTTAACCAGAGATGGTGAAAACGGCCCTAAAAGCACCACAAACAATGTATGTATGTATAAAAATATATGTACATACATATTGATAGATCGATTATATTAAGGAAAATATTGCATAAAATAATATCATACGTAACAAATGTGAAATTACTATAATTGTGAACTGGAAAAAATACCAAGAAGCTAAATAAACTAAACTAAATATCACATTTATGTACATTATGTAAACTAAATTTTTAACTTTTATTTTTGACCGAAAAAAAAGTAAAATTTTAACTATTATATTTGACTGAAAAAAATAAGTCATAATTTAACTTTTACTTTAATTGCTGATTTTTTTGAAAAAAAAAAAATAAATCATATAGGATTAACATTCCTTGGCTAACCAGGATCACATTGCTATATACAAATGTTAAAAAGACCGATTATTTCCGACTGACTTTTTAAATTGAAATTTTGAAAATAATAGATTTTCGATCCTTGGTATACAACAAACACCATATAAATTCAGATTACAAAGTTTGAAAAAATTAGAAAAATTCTGCTTATTTTCATGAAAATTTCAAACTTTTTAATCAGAATTTTGGTATACATTTTTGTGAGCTGCCTGCAAATGTTTTTTGATGTTGGCTGTTCTCTGTCGCTTCACCTGAACGTATGAAAAGATATTTCAAATAATCGGCAAAGAATCGGCGAAAAAAAGGCCGATGCCGATTACTCGGCCGGACTCCACTATCTAGTAACTTACCAGTAACCCAACTTTGGAACGTAAGCCAACATTTGCTCCCAATTTGAGAAACATGCAAGAAAATACACAAACTCAAAACCAGCAAATAGTAGTTCTGTTCGTGATGCAAATGATTGATACGAACTATTAGTTTGTTCCAGTACACTAGGACATAGTAAGAAGGGGCCTGTTCGAGGCACGTAATAAAAGCGGCATTACTGCCGTACTGATGAAAAATGGCAACATTGTTGCAACTGCCCAACTGATAATACATTGCTAGAAATTCACACAGAACACGATACTTTAATAATTCGCGCAACACTGCGGTTGTGATTGCAACTCGAACAAGCCCAAGTAGTCAGGGTATTCATCTAAAAGCTTAGTATCCAGCTCTTAAGAAAACGGTCGAGAAAAAATTGCCATTATTTCGTGTGTGTGTCCAAGGAATTTTAATATTTTTTATACCTCACAGCCTGTTGCCTCAAGGCTCTGTTATGCATACTTGGCATTGCATGCACTGCTATACCATTTTTACGTAGAAATCAAAAACCAACAGACTTTTACGTATGTAATGCTGTGCGTTGGGTAACCGCTTACACGCGAAGCTCATTTAACAGATTCCTTATGTGACAACTCTCAAGCAATGCCAAGTATGCATAACAGAGCCTTCACTCTTTCCTCAAGAAATAATGGAACGGGCATATATTTCTGTTGCAAACCTGGGTTGCCTTGTGCTCTTTTTTCACAAAAAACTTTAGAAAACCGTAGTAGAAAGCGTACTAAATTTCTGAAGAACTGCGTACTGCCTTAAGGAAATTTGACTCAAGAAAATTTCTTAACCATTTCTTGTACGTCATTTTATATGGACTTTTTGCTTTTCTTAAGAGCTGGATACTAAGCTTTACACGTAAATGCTTCGTAAATGTGTAAACCTCGAAAATAAACCGGATTTCTATACGAAATTAAAAAAGTTTACGAGGTTTATACAGTTTCGAGGCATTTACGAGTTTAGATGAATACCCTGACTATGAAATTACAGGAAGTCATTCCCGTACGCAGTAATTTCTCTCACTCATTCCGTACATATTCAAATATTTCGTTGTTTACTTCCATTTTTGCTTGTACTGCGTTCTGTTTTTGTTTACAAATGCTTATCCTGCCTATCGTTTGACACTTTTCATGAGCTTGCTGGAAGAAAAACTTCGGGCAAAATCCTGTAATTTATGACTGGGAAGAGTTGCTCTCTTACTCGCTCAAAAGTGATTCCAGGGAGAGAAGTTCTTGCATACGGGAACGACTTCCTGTAATTTCATACTATTTCTTACTATGTCCTAGTGTACTGAAACAAACTATTTGTTAGGATAATTTGAATAAAAAAGTTCGTTAAAATTAAAAATTAATAAATTCGAATGATTTGCTAAGGAAAAAGTAGGTAGAGGTTTTTTACACAATATATTTAATTCCGATGATTTAAAAAGTTCTAGGTTGAAAAGGCTGCATTAGTAATCGGAGTGCAATAGCAACCATAACCAGAAGATAATTTAGGTAGGCCTTAAGTGAAGCCCATTCTAACAGGCCTACCCAAGAAGGGATGAAGAGAGTGCTTCCCTGCAAGAATTCTTGAAGGGGTTTTTATATTTACAATCTTCGCGAAGTATAAGCTTATGATATTTAGCATTAAAAATGAATTTAAACATACTTGCAGGTTTTTACAGGAAGTCGTTTCAGATGACCACCTCCCATAATGTTTATTAATGAGGAAAACAGCTGTTCCTGCAAATCGTGAATTTCGTGAATATCGTGAAGCATCTGGAACGCAACTAGTATTGTTCTTGCCGTACCAGCACTTTGACCCGAAAATGTCTGGTGATCAAAATTATTGTAGGACATAAATATGACAGAAATTAATTTAGGTCGGCCTTCTTAAGTAAAGCCATTCTAAGAGGCCTACCCAAGAAGGACTGAAAAAGAACTTCCTTGCATGCCTCCTAGAAGGGCTTATACATTTACAATTTACGCGAATGCATAAATTTATATTATTTAGCATTAAAAATTAATTTCAATAAATATTTTAAGTTGCAATAACACATATTTAATATTAACCTTACGCAAGTATTTCAAAGATGTATGATTTTTATAAATTGCAGAAGCAACTTTAAAAGAACTCCTCCAAAGGGCCTTCTGAAGTATGTCCTATAAAAGCCCTTCTCGACGGCCTTCCATAGGTACCGAAAGAAGAAGTCCTTCAATTTGTGCCACTCCATATAAAAAAGAAAGGAGAAAGGAATGTAAAGTAAAAGGCCTCTTGACTTTCAGGAAGGCCTTTCGAAAGGGCTGAAATTATCTACGGGGTATGTATTTACATGCCAGAGTTGTGAAAAATGCATTAATCTTTTTACGCATTATCGGTATTTGAAGCAATAATGTTAATGCAAAAAATTTATGCATTAATTTTTGAAATGTAATGCAAATAAAAATTTCAACGCATTAATTCTGAAAATGTAATGCTAATGAAATTTGTTTTCATTAAATTATCCAAGCTAATGCTAATGAAAAAATTTTAATGCACTAATATTTTTAATACTTTTGCTCGTTTGCATTATTAAAAACCATTATTTTTTTTCAAGTGATATATAAATAACCTCTTTTGGAAGGACTTAGAATAATTACTAATAGTTTTTTCAGCTTCCTTATATGTATTATGTGAATTTTCAGGAAAATTCTTTTAAACATTGCTAGATGTTTTATGAAAATAAAAGCAATGTGCATGCAACTCAGTGTGCATTTGCAGATTTTTATGTTGATTGTTGATGCATACCGATTACATATACATATTATGGGCCAAAAGCGGACAGATAGTCAATTTAGCAGCACATGTGCACGACTGAAGACGTACACTGATCGAAATCAATCAATAAACCGTTTTTTAGTTCCATTTGACAATGTGTTTTTACCTTTTTAACGACAAATGCAATTGAATTTGACATCGTGAAAACCAGCTTTAACGTCCGTCACTATCTTTTTTGACCTTCAAATTCTACCCCCAATGTCAGCAAAGAATTTTTACTTAAAAAAAAAATTAGTTAATGGGTTTATAATGCTTGTTATAATTATAATGCAATAAATTATTGCAATAGCATTCATTTAAACATTTTAATGTTAATGCAAAAAAAAAAAAATCATTAGC
>NW_023458565.1:942366-945199 GCF_013731165.1 Rhagoletis pomonella | reverse complement strand
TAAGAGTCCCATGTACGATCGATTTTTAGATCGAGTGGAAAATTGTGGATGCATCGGTGTTTTTCGCACATCCTTATCTCTGGTTGCATTTATACTTTCCGAACGCTTTCTAAAAGATGCCAAAAATTTTTTTCTGTGCCGTATTACATTTGTTGGCGAATTTGAGGAAATTTGTGCAAATTAAGAATAAATAAGAGAATAATTTATAAATATTTACTTGCTGATTTGAGAAAACATATAAATACCACGGATAGTGCAGATAATTGATTTGAAGAAATGCCCCAACGCCGGATCGGGAATCGTCGAGAAAATGGTAGAGGGGGTGGTGGAGGAGGTAATATGCGTGATGGTGGGCGTGGCAGAGGCGGAGCTGGTAGAGGACGCGACGATGGTGTACGTTCTGGACGTGTAGAGAAGCGCTATGATGATCGGGGCCGTCGGGGTGGGGGTGGAGGAGGTGGTGGTGGTAGTGGTAGCAACAACGATTTTGCCGGTGAGTTAACTGCTATAGAAAAATTTGGTATATACACATGATTCAATTAGCCTGTTCCCGTACTTCACGATTTGCAGGATTTGCAGGTTTTACAGGAACAGCTGTTTTCGCCTTTAATAAACCTTATGTGAACGTGGCTACGGGAACGACTTTGGACTAAATCCTGCAAGACCTGCAAATCGTAGACGTTCTGGAACGCAATAAATAATTATACATTAATACATTGCGTTTTAAAATCATTAAAATACAAATTTAAGAGTTCTGGAAAATAAATGTAAACAAAAGAAAATACAACGGTTTTTAAATTTCTGTGCGTTTGTTTTCTCCATGTACATATCGATGGTCCTGTACAATAACGACACAATTCAAAATTAAAAAAATATAACTTACTACTGTTAAGTGGCCCATGCCTCTAGTCCTTGTCGAATCCATGTCTAATCTTTTGTACTTACTTAGACTTAGACAAAGATTAGAGACAAGAGCCACTTAACAGTAGTAACAGTTTAATTTTTTTAAATTTTGAAATGTGTCGTTATTGCACAGGACCATCGATATATCGAATTGTGTTTTTCAGGACTACGCAGCGTAAACTGGTCAGACCTACGCCTGCCTCCCTTCCAGAAAAACTTTTATCAGGAGCATCCAAAAACGCGCAATCGCCCACCACACGAAGTAGAAAGATACCGCACAGCGCACCAAATAACCCTTCGTGGCCCAGCACCCAATCCCATACAATACTTCGACGAAGCTTGCTTCCCCGACTATTGTCTCAACGAAATAAGACGTCAGCGTTATACGGAACCAACGCCTATACAGGCACAAGCATGGCCAATCGCAATGAGCGGATGCAATCTCGTCGGTATCGCTAAAACGGGCTCTGGAAAAACACTGGCTTTTACTCTCCCCGCTATAGTACACATAAACAATCAACCCCCGTTGCAACGCGGTGATGGTCCTATTGCATTAGTCTTGGCGCCAACGCGAGAATTAGCACAACAAATACAAACAGTGGCAAATGATTTTGGGTCTAGTGTTTACGTCCGAAATACATGCATATTTGGTGGGGCACCTAAAGGCAAACAAGCAAGTGACCTCGAGCGTGGTGTCGAAATTGTGATTGCAACTCCCGGACGATTGTTGGACTTTTTAGCAACGGGTGTTACAAATCTGCGGCGCTGTACATACTTAGTGTTGGATGAAGCCGACCGCATGCTGGATATGGGATTTGAACCACAAATACGGAAAATACTCGGACAAATAAGACCGGATAGACAAATATTGATGTGGAGTGCCACATGGCCAAAAGAAGTGAGGCAGCTTGCTGAAGATTTTCTTGGATCATATGTACAGGTGTGTTCATAACTTTATTTTTTACACCAAATTTTTTGTTCTATATTTCTTCTGTGTATAGTTCTAAGGTAATACTATTAGTTGGGTACATTTTCACTAGTAATTGAAGAGAGATCTCCCTATGTGAGGAATAAAAGATTACTCCTTTTAGCCTGATTTCGGAGTAATAACAGAGATTGTTGTTGCTGTAACAGCATATAATTTCCCAAAGGGTTGTGGAATGATCCTGGAATGAAAGTCCTTGGCCAGATATGAATCTGGGTCGTTCCGATTACGTAGACCCGACTGTCGTGTGAACGAATAAGAGAGATTTGTCGGTTTTAACCTCCTTTGTAACTCGATTAGAGGCGTTGGGGGATCTCCTGGGCGAGCAATCAAAGAATGCCCTCTGAGGCACGATTAGAGAGCGATAAGCGAGATTTTTCGGAGTTGTATTTCAATTGTATTTGAATTTATCTTTAATTTGACTACATAAATAAATAAATAAATAAATAAATAAATAATATTTAAAACTTAACAATACATGTGTTTCCAGGTAAACATCGGTTCATTGGAGCTATCCGCTAATCACAATATACGCCAATATGTTGACGTTTGCAACGAACACGACAAGGGCACAAAATTAAAAGATCTACTTTCTCATATCTATGATCAATCTCATGCTCCTGGAAAAATCATTATATTTGTAGCCACAAAAAAGAAAGTTGACGAATTGTCCAGATTTATAAATGGGTTTGGGGTGCGGGTAGGCTCAATACATGGCGATAAATCACAAGTTGATCGTGACAATGTGTTGACCGAGTTCCGCAGCGGTCGCTCGAATATTCTTGTCGCAACAGACGTGGCTGCACGTGGTTTGGATGTGGATGGTATCAAGTATGTGATTAATTTTGATTTTCCACAGTCGTCCGAGGATTATATACATCGAATCGGTCGTACTGGGCGGAAACATACCTCAGGAACATCGTATGCATTTTTCACACGTAAGAA
>NW_023458565.1:938341-942266 GCF_013731165.1 Rhagoletis pomonella | reverse complement strand
AAGCCGTATTAGATATGAATAAATTTTATGGATTGGATGTGTTCCAGCTAGGTGAAATACTGCAATATGTAACCTTGCTCTTTTTTTGATGCTTTGTTGCTGATGCTCAACTAGCAATCTTCTAACATTTTTATATTCGAGCGCGTGATGTAGGAGGCAAAGTGCTCAGATTTTCGCGGAGAACTTGATGCTCATTCATAAAAAGTATGTAAAGCTGACTTCCAAGTTGTATCAACGCAAAGCATCAGCCTCTTTTATTTCTAATCTATAATTGATGGAAATTATCAATTTGGCATTTGAACGTGGTTGCGCGTTTTGGACATTTCGATCAGTTATAGCTTAGGAACAAAAGGGAATGATGATTTGCGTTGATGCAACTTGTAACTCAGCCTAAAACTGTCGCACTTACTGCAGGTCGAACACACCCCTTATTAGAAAATTTAAATAAAATAATTTAGAGATTTATAAAAAGACAGTTTCATACAAAATTTCGATTTATAAAGCATTTAAAGTATTTTGGTCTTATTCATAAAAAATAAGGTAGGTTTAAAGAGCTTTATAAATTGGCATGTTCATACATTTTTCACTTTGTAAACATTTTATAAAGCTACTTTATTTTTTATGAATAAGGGCATTTTTTTAATTTTTTTTAGTTTGGGTATTAATTTACACAGAAAATGTGGGGTATGATAAAAACTAAGAAATGCTTTTTCTTAAAATTCCAGACCTTTTACTTAATTTATTTGAACAAATCGAGTACAACGTCTCAAATTTTAAGAAAAAGCAAATGCTTTTTTTTATTCATAAGACCCGACTCTCAACAGTACTGCAAAAGAAATCTTACTTATTTAAGAAGCTTAAAATCTCATAAATAAACTAGTACTGTTGTTGTTGTAGCGGCTACTCAACCCTGCCTATGACTGACTGCCTGACTTGTCCCTCAATCGTTGTCAAGTTCATCAATTGGGTTGGTCCATAGGGCAGGGAGTTAGCTAAGTGGGGTTTAGGGGGCATGCAAAGATGTCTCTAGTCGTGGGTGTCTCTTCGCATACCAGGCACTCGTTGCATGCATCTGCATCTAATCTGCTCTGGAACGAGTCTTGCCTGCTGCAGCAGCCAGAGCGAAGTCGGGCTATTGTTGTGCTAGTCTTTCGTGGCAGGCGAAGCTCTATCTGGTCCACGTCAGGTGGATATGTTCCCAAAACAGTATTCACAGGTCGGGTCAGTGTAAGTCAATACTGACTCACTGTAAATGCCGTTTATGGCCTGTCAGTATGCTGTTGGGTCCAGAGGTTGCTTTATGCAGAGGGCTCCGCCGCGCACATGTGTCTATTAGGGTGCCCACGTCGGCGACACCTTAAGAGCGAAATACACCACACAAGCGGTTTGACAAACCAAGCGAAATTTCCCTTTGCTTCAAGCCATTTGTGCTGTGTATGGGGGTGCTTGAAGGTTTGACAAGCCGCTTGAGGGAAATTTGAGCAAAAAATCAAAATTTTTTGATTTTCTGGCCGCCATGTTGATGTTTGATCAAACCGCTTGCGTTGTGTATAGCAAAATCGCCTCATTCGCAACGAAATTTTCACCGAGTAAGGACGTAAGAGAGGAAAATGAAAGAAAACCATAATATTTAGCATTGCGAACTGGAAGAAAACTAAAATTCTTTGCTTGAACGAGTCATGTTTGCATGGTGTATGGCGAAATGGGAAAAGTAGGTTTGAAGAATGTTTGACAAGCCGCTTGTGTGGTGTATTTCGCTCTTTACTGGTATTTGTTTGCAGTTTTCACAAACTGCACTGTATTTAAATGTCAATCCCAGCGTTAAATATGAATCCTTGTATTTTAGACGAAAGTGCATTGTTCGATTTTCGTATCTACGAGCTTATGGATATTATAATTAAAAAAAAAAAACATAAATACATACAGTATCGGTCATTTCTATAGCACGCCATTTCAAAGTGATATTGTGTGCCACTTATGTTTATTTATTTATTTTTAATAATTTTCAATTAAAATACAGTTCTTTCTCTAACAAACCCCATATAAACCCAAGTTTAAC
This sequence comes from Rhagoletis pomonella, assembly GCF_013731165.1. Classification (NCBI taxonomy): domain Eukaryota; kingdom Metazoa; phylum Arthropoda; class Insecta; order Diptera; family Tephritidae; genus Rhagoletis; species Rhagoletis pomonella. Next base: position 940,207 of record NW_023458565.1, on the reverse strand, counting down.
AGTTTGTAGAAAACTTCAAAAAAGTGCAACAAATTTTCACCTAAGTTTCAAACTTTTTTCTCGAAAGTGTTAGAATTTTTTCGAGTACACAGTTTTTTAGCCACTGCAATTTTAGTCTGATAATGGGCAAATGTCAAGTGGCTACGATTTACCGTTAATTTTTTAGAATTTTTTTTGTCGCATTGGCTTCCATATAATGAATAAACTCAATTTATTTGTATATGGAAGAAATCCGCAACACCGTTGGCGAAAAAAATTCTAAAAAATCAACGGTAACTTTTAGCAACTTGAAACTTGCACATTATCAGACTAAAATTGGTTGGGCTATAAAACTGTGTATTCAGAAAAATTCAAACACTTCTGAGAAAAAAGTTTGAAATTTAGGTGAAAATTTGTTGCACTTTTTTGAAGTTTTCTACAAATTGTTAAACTTGTTTTTATATGGGGTTTGTTAGAGAAAGAACTGTATTTTTATTGAAAATTCTCAAAAATACATAAATAAACATAAGTTGCACACAATATCTCGTTGAAATGGCGTGCTATAGATATGACCGATACTGTAAATACATATGTTTGGAATTTTATTTTAATTAAGTCAAAAAAGTTACGTTCCCGAACTCGTAAGTTGAAAGAATTTACCGGAAAGTGTTCATGTACTCGGTTCTGTGGCCTCTTTTGCCTTTAAAGGTTTTATTCAGAAAAGTTGGGGAACGCAACTAATACTTGGTGAAACATATACATTATAAGAGATCAAAAGTCCTGAAATCTACGGAATATGTACGTGTGGCAAAGCACTTCTAATGAAAGTGAGGTTATAAAAGAAACTACAAAACCTGAAAGCGGCGAGCAGCCAAACACTGACATCTGCTGCAGAAGCGTTGACGCCAAAAGCAGCGTCGCTTCTCGACATAGGCAATTACTAATTGTTTCCTAAAGAAAACCTTGTATTAAAGCGTTTATATAGAATATATACCGCTGATCGCGTGTAGTCCACTTATGAAGCTGTTGAGGCAGAACCTAGTACTTGAATCAAGTTCCAACGGTCCCTTCAAAAATCTGCCAAGTTGGCACCTCCGCGAAACTTTCATTTTACATATCGTGTTATGCCTGTACTGCTCACTCATTCGTAGGGGCTATAAGCACATCTCACTCACACTTAAAGTAGCGCAGTCGGCGTGAACGTTGGTCGTCAGCACGCTGCTACCTTAACTTCATTCAGATTTTACTTTTTTTTTACCGAAAATCGACTAAACCAAATTCTTGAATTTTAGCTACTTCCCCCAAATTCTGCAACAATTATTCAATAAAATTTTCGTGTATGGAGCTTATCTACTGACCTGTTTTACGACACCACGCCGTTTTGGTGCCGCCGCTGCAGAATCGCCGTCCTTATTTGTCGCCGTGGCTGGTGCTGACGCTGCGGGTCCACTCATTTTACTTAAGTTCACTTGTTATAGCGGGTATAATGCACTGATAATTTATAGCGAAAGCGCGAGACTCAATATAAACTCTTTTCTTGCTTTCTGCAATTAAATTGTAATTGAAAACGCGGAAAAATTATTCCTGTGCTTGAACTCGACGTCCACCTATCTGCTTCTGCTTCGTCCGTTCCACGTTTGCAGAGACGAACACACGCCCGTGAAATTTTGCTTCGGTTTGACATTTGCATTTTGTGATTTTTCCCTTACTTCATTCGTCATGGTTGCATTTTGACGGAACATTGAATGTCATGAAAGAAGTGTCTCCTTTCAGATAGGAATGCTCGATATTTAAGAAAGTATCGATATCATGCATCGATTTAAATCATTGCATGTAAAATCGATATGGCGATATATCGGGCTGAACAATATCGATATCGGAAAAATC
>NW_023458565.1:934620-938241 GCF_013731165.1 Rhagoletis pomonella | reverse complement strand
CGGAAACATACCTCAGGAACATCGTATGCATTTTTCACACGTAAGAACGCCAAGTGTGCACGTGCTTTGATAGACATACTGCGCGAAGCCAACCAAAATGTAAATCCAGAATTAGAATACATGGCGCGCAGTGCCGGCACTGGTGGTGGTCGCAGTCGTGGGGGCCGAGGAAGTGGCGGTGGCGGCGGTGGTAGCAGCATGGGACCTAATAGACGTGGTGGTGGTGGTGGGGGAGGTCGCGCTTTTCATTCGGGTGGTATGGGAGGAAATTCAGGTCCTGGATATGGTAACGGTTATCGTGGTAATGCTCTGATGGGAGGCAACAGCGGTGGCGGTGGTGGATATGGCAGTAGTAGTGGCGTTGGTGGCGGTTTCCCGAACGGTGGCCTGTCTTCTGGTGGCTCTAGATCGCGGAACTACAACTCTCGACACTAAAACACACACTCATCGCGAAATTTTGTGTAAGCATGGAGAAACTTGCCAACAGCAAGATTTGGTTTTACATAAAGAAATAATATGTATGAAAAGAATTCCCTTTAAGTTCGTTCGCAACGTTTCATAAGTCAAACAATCAGAAATTGACGTTGGAGCAATGCAACACTTCTTTTGAGACACGGTGATCAAATCAAGAAAAAGAAGAAAGCATGCATATTCATATGTATGTATGTGTTAGGCTGGGTCTTCATACTTGAATTGTAAACACTCGCTTTTAGCATAATCTTCTGCAAATATCATTCTCATAGAAAACACCTGGCATTTACGTCAAAGGGCTAGGTAAACGGAAGATACAGCTTTATATACAAAAGAGGTTATGAAAATTTAGATGTGTACATTTTCGTTTAACATACATACATACTTATTAAACATTTATGGAATAAATGAATGAATGGAATTAAAACTATATCAGAAGGTTACTAAAATAGAAGATTGAATAAAGTTTTAATATCTTTATTTCAAAGATGTTTGTTTTATTCTTTTTTGTAAGTTGTGGTTCACAATATTCAAAAGCGTGTATATGTGTGTATAATTAGGCTTTGTTTTAGAAAATGCATGATTTTTTTTTATAGAATAATGATATATGTTTAAGATCTCTTTTACATCTTTCGTACTAAATAATTTCTAATGTATATTTGTAAGTATGCACTAGTTCGTGGTTTTATGTTTATTTAAAAATATGTATAAGTAAAATTACATCAGTTAATATAAAAATTTTGTGCATTCGTCCATTTGACACATTGCTGCTACATTTTTATTGGTTTCGTCAATCTCACTATGCCTGCTTTTGTGCTCGGCGCTGTCCTGGAATGAGAAGATCAAAAAGCAGAGAAATTTAACATGAATTTAGTGGTAATATGCTGCTCATCGGGGAAATAATTCAGATTAAGTCTTTACTTAATAGTACTGAGACTTTTACACTAAATACATAGAGCAAGAACTAAAAAGTTTAATAAAAATCGGATGATAGGGTGATTGGCCAATCCTAAAATGGAAAACTTAAGCTTTACGCCATGAAATGATCCGCCCACACACAATTTAGTGATTTAATTCTTGTTTCATAGAGCCCTTTATATCGAAACTCGCCTAAATTGAGCTGGTGTAGAGGTTTATCGCAAATCTTTTGGAACGAAGATAATAAACGACGAACATCCACTTCCTTTTCGTCGGTGAACGAGTGTGGACGTGTTTGGCGCAGTGATATTCATCTTGATTTAGCTTCTAGCGCATAGGCACTCGTGAAGTGCTAAGTACAGTAACTTTAATTTTTCCTAGTATACTACGCTATAGCATACAGATAGACAAGTAGGTACCCATTTTCGCTTTTGGGTTTTTGCTCATCTTTAATTTGGAGTACAACTAAATTGCCGCAAGACGTGATAAACGGCTCAGGTGAGTAATTTTCCTGTAATTCTATTATTGTGAGTAGCATGTAGACATCCTTGTGTCGATTAGTGTTTTTTTTTTATTAGCATAAGACTGCCGACAACGACAGCAAAAAAGCAAAAAGCCGATATGGCGTCGCCGACTGCAGGGTCGGTCTTTACAAAATTATATTTAAGAACTGTGCGTCTGCAAACAATTTCCTTTTAAATTCTAAAATCAAGGCAGTGGGATTAAGGCCCTTCGTTCTGAGAACGGCCTTAGAATCCTATGGCGTAGTTAGGGGTATCCCAACTTCATATACGGAATTAAAGGCCAATATTATCTCAAGTATCCCTATTTCATCGGTCAGGCACTTCACGCGGAAGGCTGACAACAAAACTTTTATCCCCACAACCACCGTGAAATTTGGCTTTGCAAATAAAGAAATTCCAAAGTATATTATACTTGACTTAACAAAACTGTACGTCGACTTCTACGTTCCCCCTCTAAGGCAGTGTCTGAACTGCGGAAGGATTGGTCACATGCAGTATGCCTGCAAATCAAAGAAAAGGTGCATTAAATGTGGACAAAACGAAAATCGGTTCAACTTGCTCACAGTTGACGATGCGGAATTCCCAATCTTAACAAACGAGGACAAAGTCACAAAAAATAGCGATAGTGAGATTAACAGAAAGCTAACCAGAGTCAAGTACAGTGCGGTAGCAGGCTTATCCAAAACGGAAAAGCAAACAGTGTACAGGCGTGGGGTGATCAAATCATGTCCTGTAGGGGTAGGAATCTTTTTAACATAATTTCTGAGCACAATTTTTGGGCACTCAGTGATGGACCTTTAAAGCCAACTTCCTATCTCCCGTAGGTACCTGTTACCTGATTTAAAATCTAAATCTTGACTTTGGCATTTGTGTATTATCCCAAACTTTTTATTAGAAATCTGGTTCAGAAAGCTAGATTTTTTTTTATAAAAAACAAAAAAAAAACACTATCGTTAGCTTGAAAAGTTGCTAAATAGATTTTTTTAATTTTACGGGAAAGGAAAACAACTTTCTATAACCACATACAAATCAAGAGGGTTCGTTGATAATTAAAAGGTTTCGTATTATTTTGATCTTTTCAAGTTTTACCTCTTTTAAACATAGCAAATTTGCATTTTATTGAATACTAGCAAATACCCGGTGTGATTCACTGCGCCTTAAAAGCTTTTTTACGCCGTTACTCCCTCCCAAAACTGTTATGGCCTCATTCATAAAATATAAAATAGATTTAAAGAGCTTTTTTTCATTTATTTTATAAATATAAACGAATACAATTTTTCAAACCGGTAGCAACCCCCCTCAAAAATATTTTTGGCAGTAAAATTTCCTAAACCTCTTCAATATACATAATATCCATATTGCATTATTATTTTATCTTATCAATTAAATTAAATTAAAAATTTCAAACAGGTGGCAATCTTCCACTAAAACTTGTTCGACTGTAAACCTTCTTAAATCTCTTTCTTTTCACAGCCATATTGCAATATTTAATTTATCTTATCAATTTACCTAAACCGTAATTTTCAAACAGGTGGCAACTCTAATTTTCTTCTTCTATATTTTAAGTAAGACATGTAGTAATACATCGGTGAAAACTGCATTCGATTCCATGTATTCGTTTTCGAGTGATACCCGTACAAACATTATACAGACAGACATACATACAGTGGCGGATTTAAATATTTGCCGCCCCTAGGCAATTCATAAC
>NW_023458565.1:928316-934520 GCF_013731165.1 Rhagoletis pomonella | reverse complement strand
CGGAAACATACCTCAGGAACATCGTATGCATTTTTCACACGTAAGAATGCCAAGTGTGCACGTGCTTTGATAGACATACTGCGCGAAGCCAACCAAAATGTAAATCCAGAATTAGAATACATGGCCCGCAGTGCCGGCACTGGTGGTGGTCGCAGTCGTGGGGGCCGAGGAAGTGGCGGTGGCGGCGGCGGCGGTGGTAGCAGCATGGGACCTAATAGACGTGGTGGTGGTGGTGGGGGAGGTCGCGCTTTTCATTCGGGTGGTATGGGAGGAAATTCAGGTCCTGGATATGGTAACGGTTATCGTGGGAATGCTCTGATGGGTGGCAACAGCGGTGGCGGTGGTGGATATGGCAGTAGTAGTGGCGTTGGTGGCGGTTTCCCGAACGGTGGCCTGTCTTCTGGTGGCTCTAGATCGCGGAACTACAACTCTCGACACTAAAACACACACTCATCGCGAAATTTTGTGTAAGCATGGAGAAACTTGCCAACTGCAAGAGTTGGTTTTACATAAAGAAATAATATGTATGAAAAGAATTCCCTTTAAGTTCGTTCGCAACGTTTCATAAGTCAAACAATCTGAAATTGACGTTGGAGCAATGCAACACTTCTTTTGAGACACGGTGATCAAATCAAGAAAAACAAGAAAGCATGTATATTCATATGTATGTGTTAGGCTGGGTCTTCATACTTGAATTGTAAACACTCGCTTTTAGCATAATCTTCTGTAAATATCATTCTCATAGAAAACACCTGGCATTTACGTCAAAGGGCTAGGGAAACGGAAGATACAGCTTTATATACAAAAGAGGTTATGAAAATTTAGATGTGTACATTTTCGTTTAACGTACATACATACTTATATTAAACATTTATGGAATAAATGAATGAATGGAATTAAAACTATATCAGAAGGTTACTAAAATAGAAGATTGAATAAAGTTTTAATATCTTTATTTCCAAGATGTTTGTTTTATTATTTTTTGTAAGTTGTGGTTCACAATATTCAAAAGTGTGTATATGTGTGTATAATTAGGCTTTGTTTTAGGAAATGCATGATTTTTTTTTGTAGAATAATGATATATGTATGTTTAAGATCTCTTTTACATCTTTCGTACTAAATAATTTCTAATGTATATTTGTAAGTATGCACTAGTTCGTGGTTTTATGTTTATTTAAAAATATGTATAAGTAAAATTACATCAGTTAATATAAAAATTTTGTGCATTCGTCCATTTGACACATTGCTGCTACATTTTTATTGGTTATGCCTGCTTTTGTGCTCGGCGCTGTCCTGGAATGAGAAGATCAAAATGCAGAGAAATTTAACATGGATTTAGTGGTAATATGCTACTCATCGGGGAAATAATTTAGATTAAGTCTTTACACTAAATACATAGAGCAATAGGGTTGCCAGACGTACTGCTTTTGGGAGTAAACGTTTACTTTTTTTATTGTAATGTACTCCCTTGTACTCCCAAAAAAAAGATATCTGGAAATGTACTCCTTTCTTAGTTTTGTACTTCTTTTGTACTCCTTTTTCCAGCTATTAATATTTTATCATTTACAGGGCGTAAAATAATAACTGTTGCACAGGTTTTATTGAAAAATAAAAGGGAACTATAGATTTTGCGAAAAAAGTACTTTATTGTTAATTATCCACATATTTCACTTAAATTTTATTGATAAGTTTTTAAATTTTAACATTCATTTGCGTTTACCAGCGGTAAACACGTTGAGAGAAAAGCACAAGCGGCACGCTAGTCTTCGTCGGTTACTTTATTACATATCGTCACTAGACACGAATAAAGGCGCGCGCTCAAAAAATGACGGCGAAAAAAGACGCATAAAAAAACTTCAGCGTCAAAGACTCTTAACATACTTCGCCGTAGGTTTTCATAAGCATCTTTTTTCGCAAAATTTTTTTACGCGCCTTTTTTCACCGTCAAAACACTAGCGGCCCTTAATTGGTGTGTAGTGACGATATCTTCTGTAAACATAGGCTAATTTCCTCCATTTGGCTCCTTTATACTCCGTCTTTTGTCCAACATAAGGCCTCATACTCAGCAATCGAAAAGACTCGGAACTGATGACTAGAAGGCCATTCATTCGACCAACCCTACACCTATACAGTTTGTTTTTTTTTTATACAAAATCTAAGAAAAAAATACACCTGAAAAAACCATTTACTTTTCTCCCAAAGCTGGCAAATGGAAATTTGGATTAAAGTTTTAAAACTAATTAATAAAATTAAAGTAAACTATAAAGTCAGCAAAAAATACTTTTTTTCCCAAAATCTTTAAAGGACTCTTTTATTTTTCGAAAAACCTTTGCGACAGTTATTAATTTACGCTCTGTATTTTGCCATTCATATTGTGGCAAACACTACTTAGTAAGTAAAGTTAAGTGTGACAGTGAAAAGGTGTACGCATGGTCGTAGGCAGGTAGGTGCAGGGCGCTCGGGTATAAAAATCAGAAAAAATTTAAATTATAAAATAAAAAAAATTGCCATACATTCAGGAATAGACTGGAATTCTTTTGTAGAATTTAGTTATTTATTTCTATGATATCCGTGTTTGTTTGTACCTAAATAATGGTAATTTGTAACAATAAATTGCACAAAAAAATAAAACAAAAATTGTAGTCCTTTTTTAAGTTCTGTACTGCTTTTTTTCTATCGAAAATAAGAAATGTACTCCTTTCTCCGTTTCAGAATCTGGCAACCCTATAGAGCAAGAACTAAAAAGTTTAATAAAAATCGGATGATAGGGTGATTGGTCAATCCTAAAATGGAAAACTTAATCTTTACGCCATGAAATGATCCGCCCACACACAATTTAGTGATTTAATTCTTCTTGTTTCATAGAGCCCTTTATATGGAAACTCGCCTAAATTTAGCTGGTGTAGAGGTTTATCGCAAATCTTCTTTTGGAACGAAGATAATTCGCCTCATTGAGTGAGTTGTAAATTAGGCTGTCTATTGTCGTGCTAAAATAAATAAACGACGAACATCCACTTCCTTTTCGTCGGTGAACGAGTGTGGACGGATTTAGCTTCTGGCGCATAGGCACTCGTGAAGTGCTAAGTACAGTAACTTTAATTTTTCTTAGTATACCTATCTACGCTATAGCATACAGATAGACAAAACCCATTTTCGCTTTTGGGTTTTTGCTCATCTTTCTCAGGTGAGTAATTTTCCTGTAAGTCTATTATTGTGAAGTGCATGTAGACATCCTTGTGTCGATTAGTGTTTTTTTTATTTTTTATTAGCATCAAGCTCGGAACACTTTGACGACAGCAAGCGACAAGCAGCATCTGTCAAATTTTAAATACACACGTTCTCACGGACACAATTATTTTGACGACAGCACGACATCTTGGCTGCAGGACTGCAATTGTCGACGTCGCCAAATTAAATCTATTTCTAATTTTGCCGGCGACAATGAGTAGATGTAGTGCTGCAAAATTAAATTGTCGCAAAATTAATCACATATTCTTGATTGTTCATGTTTTTCTTATTTACTTAAATAAAAATACACAATTTGTGAAATAAATATACCAAAATATCAAACTTTAAAATCAGCTGTTTGCTATGTCGCTGAGGTCTTCAAAGTGTTTAAGAAGCTGGCTTCAAGACGACATTTGTCGACAAAATGATGTCGCTGTCGTTACGTCGTGAAGTTGCAGTCGTCAAAGTGTTCCGAGCTTAAGACTGCCGACGACGGCAGCAAAAAAGCAAAAAGCCGATATGGCGTCGCCGACTGCAAGGTCGGTCTTTACAAAATTACATTTAAGAACTGTGCGTCTGTAAACAACTTTCTTTTAAATTCTAAAATCAAGGCAGTGGGATTAAGGCCCTTCGTTCTGAGAACGGCCTTAGAATCCTATGGTGTAGTTAGGGGTATCCTAACTTCATATACGGAATTAAAGGCCAATATTATCTCAAGTATCCCTATTTCAGCGGTCAGGCGCTTCACGCGGAAGGCTGATAACAAAACTTTTATCCCCACAACCACCGTGAAATTTGGCTTTGCAAATAAAGAAATTCCAAAGTATATTATACTTGACTAAACAAAACTGTACGTCGACTTCTATGTCCCCCCTCTAAGGCATGGTCACAGGTAGTACGCCTGCAAATCAAAGAAAAGGTGCGTTCAAAGCGGACAAAACGACTGTGATTCTAATTCCTGTGAGAAGAAATGCATTTTATGTGTGCTGATTGGAAAAAATAAAAGTCTGTTGACTATATACGCGCGGTTAAAAAATTATCAAGAAAGGAGACCCTAAAGCTTACTTCCCTCGCAACGAAAATCGGTTCAACTTGCTCACAGTTGACGATGCGGAATTCCCAATCTTAACAAACGAGGACAAAGTCTCAAAAAATAGCGATAGTGAGATTAACAGAAAGCTAACTAGAGTCAAGTACAGTGCGGTAGCATACTTATCCAAAACGGAAAAGCAAACAGTGCACAGGCGTGGGCATGTCCTCTAGGGGTAGGAATCTTCTTAACATAATTTCTGAGCACAATTTTTGGGCACTCAATGATGGATCTTAGACCTTTAAGGCCAACTTCTTATCTCCCACAGGTACCTGTTGCCTGATTTAAAATCTAAATTTTGACTTTGGCATTTGTGTATTATCCCAAGCTTTTTATTAGAAATCTGGTTCAGAAAGATAGATTTTTTTTTATAAAAGAAAAACAAACAAAAAACATACTATACCGTTAGCTTTGATTGAAAGGTTGCTAAATACATTTTGTTTATTTTACAGGAAAGAAAAACAACTTTCTATAGATAACCACATACAACTCAAGAAGGCTCGTTGATAATTAAAAGGTTTCGTATTATTTTGATCTTTTCGAGTTTTACCTCTTTTAAACTTAGCAAATTTGCATTTTATTGAATATTAGCAAATACCCGGCGTGATTCACTGCGCCTTAAAAGCACTTTTACGCTGTTACTTCATGGTTATGGCCTCATTCATAAAAAATAAAATAGATTTAAAGAGCTTTTTTCATTTATATTATAAATATAAACGAATATAATTTTTCAAATTGGTGGCAACCCCCCTCAAAAATATTTTTGGCAGTAAAATTTCCTAAACCTCTTCAATATAATATCCATATTGCATTATTTATTTTGTCTTATCAATTAGATTAAATTAAAATTTCCAAACAGGTGGTAATCTTCCACTAAAATTTGTACGTCTGTAAACCATCTTAAATCTCTTTCTTTTGACAGCCATATTGCAATATTTAATTTATCTTATCAATTTACCTAAACTGTAATTTTCAAACAGGTGGCAACTCTAATTTTCTTCTTCTATATTTTAAGTAAGACATGTAGTAATACACCAGTGAAAACTGCATTCGATTCCATGTATTCGTTTTCGATTGATGCGCGTATAAACATTCATACAGACAGACATACATATGTACATACATATAGACAAAAAATCTAAAAATTGTTGATTTCACTTCTGTTGATCTAATAAAGAAATCCATATTAATTTTTCTTTAATGTCTACGGAAAAAATAAAAAAAAGGATCTTAGTCCTTTTCGAAACGATGCAATTTCGCTTTCTTCTTGTATAAAAATATGAGTTTTCACAAAAAATGCACTTAGCAACTTTTCACTCTAAGCTAGCGATATGTATGATATGTGTATAAATGTTTGTATAATGAAAACATCGCACACCGTCCTCAAAAGGTTCACAACTGAAAATCACACGTTTGTCAGAAAATGCGAAAAACTATTTTTTTAAGCACCTGATAATCATATGGGCAAGGGAGACTTTATTTTAGGTTTTTTAAGAAGTTATAACAAAAATTTGCTCGAGCTTTTGATGAAAGGTAAATAAAAGCTCTATGTACATTTTTAGCGCATAATTTCAAAAATGCTAAATTTTTAGTTGTGCCTCTTTTGAAGATGGTGTGCGATATGTATGTATGTATGTATCGTAATGTAATATGCGTATCCTTAAAAAATGATTGCCAACCGAGGAATTTGAAATTTCTTTATACCTTTCTCCTTATGCTTTCGCTCTTTGTTGGCCTTGCTGACCATCTTTGCTCCGCCGGCATTACACTTCTTGTTGATATTACGCATCGGCTCACAGCTGGACTCTGCGGCGGTGTCAGTTCCGCCTGCCGGATTGGCTGCTGCTGTCGATTTCAATATGTCTTGCCTCGTCATTTGACCATTA
>NW_023458565.1:926490-928216 GCF_013731165.1 Rhagoletis pomonella | reverse complement strand
CTGCTGCTGTCGATTTCAATATGTCTTGCCTCGTCATTTGACCATTAACGCATTCCGACCAGGCACCCTTTTCATAGCGACATGCTGTGAAGGAAAAAAAGAAAGAGCAATTAATATGTATAAGCGTTTTACAAAAAAAGGTCTTAATTTAGCGGATGATGTAATGTTGAAAAAGTATTAAAACATATGCATTTATGTGCGTTGGTATTAGGTTAATTAAACTTTTCTCAAAATTGCACAGTGGGACAAGATCAACAATTTTTCACGGCCAAAATTCAACGAAAGTTTGCAGTGAAAATAGTTTTCATCACTTCACATACAATTTGCCAAAATGCGTTATTTTCCAGAGCTTCGGATGGTTTGTATAAAAATGTCATTTGTTAAGAAAGAAATTATACATATAGTATGTACAAATCGTCAGTGATACTTGTGATTAAATTTTCTATACAAATCGGAAAGTTCAATATTTTTTGAAAATTTTTCAGCACGAAAAACAACTTAAAAAACCTATTATTAGTTTTTCACTACTTTTTTAGAAGCCCATAACTACGCAAACAAACTACGATATTTCAGTAAATATTGAATCCAAATTGTTGAAAATTAGTACGTGAAATAGAATTTCGGTACAAAATAATATGAAATGCTATATCTCATTAGCCCCCCTTCACCAATCTTAACCAAACTCGGTACGAACTTTGCCTTGGACCTAGCAAAGAAATCTGTTGAAAACTACTCGTAACTACTTAAAATAATTCCTTTAAAATCGATTATTGCAATATCCACTTAACAGAAAATTAGAATACTATAAATTTTTAGATAATAGGCGTGGCGCCGCCCACAAGTGTGTATCTTGGTAACTGATTTATCAATATCCATCAAATTCGGTGCACTTAATAACTTTCGTACGGAAAAGCAATTTGTTGAAAATTATTCAAATCGTACCAAAAATTACACCCGCTTCCCGTATAACGGTAAATTTCAGAAATACGCACCCTAATTTACTCCAAGTTAATAGTTACAACAACCTCTTAACAATATATAAAACTGCTATAGATCTTTGGGAATTGGGCGTGGCACCGCCCACTTTATGACTACAAAGGTGTATCTCGGTAACCACTTTATCGATGTCTACCAAACTTGGTTCAATTATATCATTAAGTCTAACTCAGCATATTATCGAAAACGTTTGAAACCGGGAAAAACGGTCCTGATTATCATGCAGGAGTAGTGTAGAGAAAGTTGAAACGACGATATTTGATAACTGCGCCGGTATGAAAAGTTCGATTTCGCCGGAACTTATACTTCTTTACTTGTTTTCATTTTAATCTTTATCTTTTCCTATACTTTAATCCGGACCTTTACCTTCATTCTTTTTTTCATCTACATATTCTTCTCTTTGTCTTTATATATATGTAGGTTTCTTTAGTTTTATTTTAATATTCTTAAAGCACACAAGTCTTATTCCTCAACTTCTGCTTGGCACGTTTATTTAATTCAGTGCCTCCTCATTTATGTAGACAAATATATGGCGTTTGTATTAGTGCAAATTTTTAATTGATTTTTTCGCTTTATTGTAAACTAATTTGAAATTTGAGTAATGCACCTCAGCTTCAAAACATTTTTCTAGAAATTAGATGCATTTTGATAAAATTGAATGATTTTTTTGTTTTCATTTTACACAAAGTTTAAAACTTGGACTTATATGATTTTTGTTATAAAATAAACT
>NW_023458565.1:926026-926480 GCF_013731165.1 Rhagoletis pomonella | reverse complement strand
TTTTTTTTTGCAGATTTCATGCGTTTTCACTCACTTGCATTTTAATTGCACTTTGTTCTGGGCTAAGCCTGCAGGCATAGTGTATTGTATAAATCTTTATGAGCAAACATATTTTACGTATTTTATTTACTTGTACACATGTGTGTATATGTGTCCGCCTGCTCTAATTAAATTGACTGTATTACTGGTTACTAGCAGTCAAGGCAGCCGCAACAAAATACCCTCAATACTAGAACATATATATGTACGTATGTATGTACGTATCTACATATGGGTTTGTTTGTATGTGCTTATGCGTGTACACACAACGTCGCTGGCTCAATGCCTCACTGCACTTGCCACTTTAGTGCTTTTGCTCACTTTACCGCGCACGGTGACACACTTATGTATGTGAGTACATGCACAAGCATCCCTACAAGACAGCTGAGTATCATATGAGTACTCATATTATCAT
>NW_023458565.1:920096-925926 GCF_013731165.1 Rhagoletis pomonella | reverse complement strand
CACAATTTTCCACTCGATCTAAAAATCGATCGTACATGGGACTCTTATTCCAATGGCAACTCGCAGTAGTCTAAATAAAAGCCTTTAACGGCCGTTTTCACTAGCTCTGGTTAACACTAATCGCCAGTCAAACATCGTTGCCGACGTTACCGACCCAATGTAATATGCATGGAGTCAGTAACGTAGGCAACGATGTTTAACTGGCGATTAGTGTTAACCAGAGTTGGAGAAAACGGCCCTAAGGATGTTCTTTATGCGTAATTTCGTTAAAAGAAATCTAAATATGTTATATAATTATGAGCTTTGCTATCTAAACAAGGTATCTGAAATTAATATGTATAACCAATGTATTGTTTTAATTGTCTGTACTTTTGATTATAAGTTTAGGGCCTTATTCATAAAAAATGAAGTAGGTTTAAAGAGCTTTATAAATTGACGCCTTCATACATTTTTGAATTTATAAACCTTTTATAAAGCTACTTTATTTTTTATGAATAAGGCCATTAATCTTTACTTTTTACAAGTTTTAGGGCTGGTTTCTCAAAGCCTGGTTGCTCAAAGCCTGGTTGACACTAATCCCCGGTTAAACACCGTTATCGACGTTACCGACACCATGTTATTTGAATGGAGTGGAAAACGTCGATAATGATGTTTAACCAGGAAGTAGTGATAACCAGATATTGAACAACCGGCCCTGAGTAACCGGCCATTATTGTACTAATGATTCTGTAATAAATGAAAGGAAATGAAACAGTTTTTCAATAATGTAACAAAAGAGAAGCGAGTTTGGCCAAAACAATTAAATGTCTCTAAAAATTTCCGTTAAAAACATAATTAGCTTAATTAATTTGAAATTTTGTACAATTTTGCTTATAACTTATTTCGTGAAATAATGTGAAATAATGGACTGTATGCATAAAACCTAAGCAAATGCTCTTTCTTAAAATTTCAGACCTTTTTAAGTCTTTACGTCATACGGCCCAATAACTGAAAAACCCTATGCAAATCGATAAATCGATGTATTCCCGTCGATGGGTCCAAAAATATTTTTGTATTTTTCGATGTACCGAATCAAAGAAATACATCGATTTTGCCACTGAAATCCCTAACCAGAGAACGTATTGCATAAAACATAGAATCTACGTTCTCTGACCATGGCTGTCAAGTTTTGCAAAACGTCAATCATGGCAATAGCAAACTTCGCGTAAAAACACAAATAAAAGTTACGTTTTTACTACTGGCAAATTTTTCTATCTCGCAAGTACATGTGCCCAAAGTTATATTTATTATTTACATTACATTAATTGTTTTAATACAAATACATACAATTATACCGTGTAGAAGTAAGATGTCTGTGGATGAGCTGAATGGCTCCGAGCTTGGTACCAAAGAATATTGGGACAACAGCTACGACCGTGAAATTAAAAACTACAAAAATTATGGCGATGTTGGTGAAATTTGGTTTGATGAGGACTCCCAGGTTCGCGTCATAAACTGGATAATGAAGCAGGATAATTTATCAACAGATATAAAGATAATTGACATGGGATGTGGCAATGGCATGCTTCTAATTGAATTGGCACGCGAGGGATATACCGACTTGCTTGGCGTAGATTACTCTCCCAATGCTATTGAGTTGGCCAAACAAATTGCCAAAGATCAAGAATTGATCATTCGTTACGAGGTCGCCGATCTGCTAAATAACGAACTTTTTCTGCAACAAATAGACACTCCTTTCGGCATTGTGCATGACAAAGGTACTTATGACGCTATCAGCTTATGCCCGAAAAATCCAAAAGAAAAACGGGAGGCTTATATTCGTACAGTTCATAGTATTATGGATGAAAAAAGTGTTTTTATTATAACATCGTGTAATTGGACTGAAGATGAACTCATAATTAGTTTTGTTGATAAATTTGTCAAGAAATGTACAATTCCCACACCCTCGTTTAAATTTGGAGGCAAAGTTGGAAATGTAGTCAGCTCCATAGTTTTTACTAAGAAAATAAGCTAATAAAACTTGTCTGAAATAAACTTTGTTAATTAAGAACATCTGATGCAGATACATAAATACTGTGCATGGAATCGCGTTTTCTTGCGTTAATATACATATATTCCATGGATAAATCTTTGGCATAAGTTCAGAATACGGCCCGTTAAGCTGGAACAAAACAAAAAAAGAGGGCGTGGACCGTCCTTTTTTCTAACTTACATGGTATAAAAATTTTTATGGCAAACATATTTTCGGGGTAATGGTGGGGCGAAGGGGGAATTTTCGAAAATTTAAAATGACCATATTTCGAAAAATTCCTGACCGAATTTGAAAAAATGGGTATCGTGAGAACGAGAGAGAGTTGCTAGTTCCTTGGTAAAAAAAGAAGGTAGTTTCCATAAACAACTTCTTGACGGATACTTAGATCTTTGAAGCTTCATAATAGCCCTGTTCGCGTACGCACTATCCAGTAAAGTCCAGTACTAATTTTACTGGTTTTTACTGGATGTCGTTTTCGTACGTAAAAACTTGCAGCAAGGCGAATTAATATAAGGTGATAGCAGGAGAGCAAAAACAAAAATTTACATGTATTTTGTTTTTGCTTTGGTGGCATTAACTGTCAAAATCTGTAAGTGTGTGTGTGGAAATTCAAACAAAATTTTTCAATTTGACATCTAGTAACACCGCTTTATATAAATTCGCCTTGCTTGCAAGAAACTACCAAAGGAGTGGAATTTGATACAGCAAAAATGACAGCTGAACTTTCAAGTTTTACTGGATACATTTTTACTAGCAACTATTTGCTAGTAAGAAAAACAGCTGATGGCGTGGTGCTTAATGCAATTCCCATTACCAAAAGAATGGTTTGTGGTGCTTTTAGAGTTGCAAATATATATTAAGATGAGAAATACATATATTTTTCTTAGAAAATTGCGTTGAAAAATAACAAACTAATCAGTTCATAAAACTTGCAACTTCTTGCTGGTTTTCGTACTTTCTTGCACAGGATATACAGTAATAAAAGGAGTGTTCGCTATGCAACTGCCAGTAAGAATTAGCCAGTAACAAAATTCAGAGAATAAAATACTTTACTCTCCCAAAGAGAAAAACTTACCAAGTTTTGCGCGAACAGGAATTAGCAAACATTTGCAAGATTCACTGCCAGCCGGCGCCCGCGGTTGTATTTCGAGCATAATAAATTTTTTAAATTATATCAGGTAGAAATCAAAACAGGACCTTTACGTATATTTCTTATTCTGGCTTTCTTCAACATACGCTTCAATTTCTTTGTGGAAGTCACTGTCGGATTTCCTATATCGACAGCGGTGTCGAGTGCGTTCCGATTACGAATACACCTTTTTCAGCCGCGTACCTTTCAATTATTTGGAATTAATTAAATTAATTGAGTAATCAAATAGTTCATACTTCTTTCATTAGTAAATCGCACCAGGATTGTTCATTTTTAAATTTAACGAACTCGTTGATTCAAATTAATGTTGACAAAAATGCAACCGTGTGCCACAATCCTGCTTGCAAATTCTTACTGGCAAAAATTTTCCCAGCACGAATTTGCAACTTCCCCTCCAAATGAAATGTCAAAATTATGCTCTCTCCTTGCAAGTTTTACTGGGTTTTTGGCTAAACTCACACGATTTGGTAATAATTGGTACCAACTTGTACACATTTTTTGGATAGCGAACACTCCTAAAGCTTTTCGCAGTTTTTCACCAATTGGGCCCCGAGGAGCGCTTTTGGGTTGTGTGCTGCGTTTTCGATTTTCGCGCACGGCAACACTTACTGTGGGGAATTTCACCTCATGATTAGAAAAAGGTTTTTCGAGGATAAAATATATATAATTGTGATATTTATGAACCAAATGTAGGTTAAGTATAGTATCAATGCTTAATTAAGAATAATATCAATAGTTAATAATTAGCGCTTGTGTTTCTATAAACTGGAAACTCACATCGTATTTTTATTAAAAAAACTTGAATTTTGTGAACTTATCAAGGAAAAGTCTAAATTTCCGAATATATTTATCTCTTTATTACAAAAAAAAAGGTTTGTTTAGTTATAGAGACTTCAATGCCTGCCAGCGCATCCGTCCAGACAGCTCATTAAGCACACCCAAGTTTGAGCGGAACTCGTCAAAAATACTTAATACCATGTTCTGACCGACATCGAAAACATGTTTTCGTTGCTAAAACTGGTTTTCGACCTAAAACTTGTGTTTTCGTCCCTGTAAAATCTGTCAAACGAAAACCAGTTTTCGCTGAAAACTACTTGAAAACTCACGTTTCACTCATTCCAATCGGTGTCTTCACTAGTTTTTTTCGATTATTAATAGAAGTGCGTATAATTCCAAGACACGCATTTGGTTGGAGACTGCGTTGGTAATGGTGGTCATAAGTTCAGCCAACACATTCAATGCTACATAATACAAGGTTAGATAATTATTGACAGCAGCGTTTTGACACTCCCTTCCAAAAGGTTGCATTTGCAAAGGACAAAGAAAGGGGAAGAATGAAATCTCTTGGTGCGATAATGGTAGTAGAAAAGTACGCAAAGTAGGCAATTAGTAGTGAAACTCCTTTTGTAAATTTTAATGTATTTGCAGAAAATCTGCCATATTGAACTTAATATTGATATATCTACGTAAATTATGTAATTTATATGCTATTTAGCTGTATAAAAACTGCAAAATAACTCAAAATTAAAATAAAACTACTATGAGATTTATATAAACATCCAATTTAAAAATAATTTATGTTTTCATCAGTTTAATATGCTTCATATGCATATACAAATAAATATATTGCACAAAAGCTTATACTTGTATTGCACTCCAAAGCTACACTTTTTCCAAGTAAATTTGCAAAGAATCAACACGGTGCCAATGCTACGGGAGCGGTGCGAGAGAGACAACTGTCAGTTTATCGAACCTTGTATTATTGAATCATGCCCCGAGGAGTACTCAAAAAGGTTTATTAAGACTATGTTTATACACGGAAACTTTTGTCGACGCGATTTTTCACATTCCCTTTTTGTGTTTCTCATTACATTTACCCACGGCGATTTGTGTGTATGCAATTGTTGTCAGCTGTGAACAGCGGTTCAATTTACACAGACGAACGAGAGTACAAAGCGTATTGCCCGAGCACGAGCAACTCGGCGCCCCTCTCCTTTCCACGTCCCGCTCTCTCCTACAAACGTCGAGTTGCGGCACCAAAAATCGCCGTGTGTAAATGGGCACTAAATGCTTATATCAAGATACAAAAAGCCCACGCCAATATATAACTTAACCAAAAACTTGAATTCAACAGAATTGAAACTTGTAAAAGCAAATAGAAAACACAAAAGAGAATGAGCAAGAATTGCTTTCAAGTACTAGAATCATGTAAATCGGGGTTATCTAGCAAACAAATTTCATCTAAGAATGTTCGATATCGAATCGATTATTCTGAATATCTATATTTCATGGCATGATACTCGATTTTTGGAATCGTTATTCCAAGGTCGATATATCGAACACATCGATACTTTACCCGCAATATCGATATTTAAGTTGAAATTTATTTTTGATCTACAAAAAAGTGCATGGGAAAATACTAAAGTAGGTTTAATCAGCAGCTTGTGGGATTTATTTAGCTCTTAAATTTGACAAACCGCTTTAGTCGACCGGCATGCCGTTTTAATCCTCAGTAAATATACAAGAAGGAAATAACACAATCAGGTGAGTTGACAGGCAGGTCTAATATTCTATTCAATTGGAAGTAGGATTTTCAATAAAGATTTTTCCGATATCGATATTGTTCAGCCCGATATATCGCCATATCG
>NW_023458565.1:915174-919996 GCF_013731165.1 Rhagoletis pomonella | reverse complement strand
ACATGATTCAAGTACTTGAAAGCAATTCTTGCTCATTCTCTTTTGTGCTTTCTATTTGCTTTTACAAGTTTCAATTCTGTTGAATTCAAGTTTTTGGTTCTTCAAATGGGAAGCAACGAAAATGTCAAAATCAAAGCAAGAAAGTTGAAACGACTTGACGGTGCAGACGCATGTGTACTCGTCCCTTTTCTTCTCACCCCCTCTCTTCCTCAAGCGAGCAGAATTGAATTCAATACTTGAACTGTGTAAAAGCAGTCTAAGTTATATATTTGCGTGGGCTTTTTATATCTTGATATAAGCATTTAGTGCTCATTTAGACAAGGCGATTTTTGGTGCCGCAACTCGACGTTTGTAGGAGAGAGCGTGACGAGGAAAGGAGAGGGGCATCGAGTTGCTCGTGCTCGGGCAATACGCTTTGTACTCTCGTTCGTCTGTGTAAATTGAACCGCTGTTCACAGCTGACAACAACAATTGCATACACACAAATCACCGTGGGTAAATGAAATGAGCAACACCAAAAGGGAATGTGAAAAATCGCGTCGACAAAAGTTTCCGTCTTAATAAAACTTTTTGAATACTCCTCGGGGGATAAACTGACAGTTGTCTCTCTCACCGCTCCCTTAGCATTGGCACCTTGTTGCTTCTTTGCAAATTTACTTGGAAAAAGTGTACCTTTGGAGTGAAATACACGTATAAGCTTTTGTGCAATATATTTATTTGTATATGCATATGAAGCATATTTAATTTAATTTATTTAATTTAATTTAATTTAATATTATATTGAAAACATTAGTGCATTAAGATGTAATCTTTACTTGCACAATGATACAAACAAATTGCAAGAAATAAAATAAAAAGTACAGATAATAATTAATATTACAATATATATATATATTAACTGATGAAAACATAAATTATTTTTAAATTGGATGTTTATATAAATCTCATAGTAGTTTTATTTTAATTTTGAGTTCTTTTGCAGTTTTTATACAGCTAAATAGCACATAAATTACATAATTTACGTAGATATATCAATATTACGTTCAATATGCCAGATTTTCTGCAAATACATTAGAATTTACAAAAGGAGTTTCACTACTAATTGCCTACTTTGCGTACTTTTCTACTACCATTTTCGCACCAAGAGATTTCATTCTTCCCCTTTCTTTGTCCTTTGCAAATGCAACCTTTTGGAAGGGTGAGTCAAACCGCTGCTGTCAATAATTATCTAACCTTGTATTATTGAATCATGTCCTCGGGGTAAAATGTGATCAGGGTTGATAATGAGGAGCATCAATTTTGCTGATTCAGAGTTGCATGCAAAATTACTGTGGTACGAAAGGGAGCAACAACCGTAATTTGATACAAAAAAGGAGTAGTTTCATTACTACTATTTCTTGATTATAAAGCAGATTTTTGACATTTCTCTAAAAGTAAACATTAAGCATAGCTTTGCCACATTAAATTTTTTGATAGGAGAGATTTTCTTTTAAATATTTGGGAGTAAAATTTACATACAAACAATAGTAAGTTGATGTGTTCGATAATCAAATTTGAGCGTTTTTCTCAAGCGTTTAAAAGATACTTTGAATTATTCGATGTACAGAGATGAAGAAATAAAATAAAATCTAGTTTTGAAACATTTATTTGTTAAAAACCGGTTTTTCATTTTATTTCAAACAAAATAAATAAATTTATATAACAAAACTCTTTTTTTTTTTTGTTAAATAGTCCGAAGAAGATGTAATGTTAGTTATTTCGTCATTAAAGCATAGTCCGAAACCAGGATTCGGAGAAGGTTGAATGGTCTCATTGCGCTTACAATGAAAGGAGTCACAATTCAGAATTCTCCGGAAGTGAAGTATCTATAAGTAACACTGGATACAAAATTATAGTGGAAATCTGACGAGGAACAGTGGTATGGTGGAGCAGATTCTCAATCAAGAGCGTGAGAAGTCTGCTTGCAAAACTTCAAAGAATTGCTGCCGTGTGCGGTACGAAAGATTTCTCTACAACACGTGGCGTTGCTCTTGATGCACTGACCCGTCACTTTGTGCCTTCATATGTGGGGGATCTATCACCTTATATTAATTCGCCTTGCTGCAAGTTTTACGTACGAAAACGACATCCAGTAAAAACCAGTAAAATTAGTACTGGATTTTACTGGATAGTGCGTACGCGAACAGGGTTATTATGAAGCTTCAAAGATCTAAGTATCCGTCAAGTTGTTTATGGAAACTACCTTCTTTTTTTTTATCAAGGCAGGAACTAGCAGCTCTCTCTCGTTCTCACGCTCTCATTTTTTGGGCTCTCCTGCTGGTAAAATTTTTACCAACGATACCCATTTTTTCAAATTCGGTCAGGAATTTTTCAAAATAATGGTCATTTTAAATTTTCGAAAATTCCCCCTTCGCCCCACCATTACCCCGAAAATATGTTTGCCATAAAAATTTGTATACCATGTAAATTAGAAAAAAGGGCGGACCACGCCCTCTTTTTTTTGTCTTGTTCCAGCTTAACGGGCCTTATTCTGAACTTATGCCAAAGATTTATCCATGGAATATATGTATATTAACGCAAGAAAACGTGATTCCATGGACAGTATTTATGTATCTGCATCAGATGTTCTTAATTAACAAATTTTATTTCAGACAAGTTTTATTAGCTTATTTTCTTAGTAAAAACTATGGAGCTGACTACACTTCCAACTTTGCCTCCAAATTTAAACGAGGGTGTGGGAATTGTACATTTCTTGAGAAATTTATCAACAAAACTAATTATGAGTTCATCTTCAGTCCAATTACACGATGTTATAATAAAAACACTTTTTTCATCCATAATACTATGAACTGTACGAATATAAGCCTCTCGTTTTTCCTTTGGATTTTTCGGGCATAAGCTGATAGCGTCATAAGTACCTTTGTCATGCACAATGCCGAAAGGAGTGTCAATTTGTTGCAGAAAAAGTTCGTTATTTAGCAGATCAGCAACCTCGTAACGAATGATCAATTCTTGATCTTTGGCAATTTGTTTGGCCAACTCAATAGCATTGGGAGAGTAATCTACGCCAAGCAAGTCGGTATATCCCTCGCGTGCCAATTCAATTAGAAGCATGCCATTGCCACATCCCATGTCAATTATCTTTATATCTGTTGATAAATTATCCTGCTTCATTATCCAGTTTATGACGCGAATCTGGGAGTCCTCATCAAACCAAATTTCACCAACATCTCCATAATTTTTGTAGTTTTTAATTTCACGGTCGTAGCTGTTGTCCCAATATTCTTTGGTACCAAGCTCGGAGCCATTCAGCTCATCCACAGACATCTTACTTCTACACGGTATAATTGTATGTATTTGTATTAAAACAATTAATGTAACGTAAATAATAAATATAACTTTGGGCACATGTACTTGCGAGATAGAAAAATTTGCCAGTAGTAAAAACGTAACTTTTATCTGTGTTTTTACGTGAAGTTTGCTATTGCCATGATTGACGTTTTCGAATGCAAAACTTGACAACCATGGTCAGATAACGTAGATTCTATGTTTTATGCAATACGTTCTCTGGTTAGGCATGTCAGTGGCACAATCGATGTATTTCTTTGATTCGGTACATCGAAAAATACAACAATATTTTTGGACCCATCGATGGGAATACATCGATTTATCGATTTGCATAGGGTTTTTCAGTTATTGGGCCGTATGTATAAAGACTTAGGGCCGGTTACTCAATGTCTGGTTAACACTAATCTGCGGTTAAACATCGTTATCGACGTCTTCGACTCCATGCATATAACAGGGAGTCGGTAACGTCGATAACTATATTTACCCGGAAATTAGTGTTAACCAGACATTGAGTAACCGGCCCTTAAAAAGGTCTGAAATTTTAAGAAAGAGCATTTGCTTAGGTTTTATGCATACAGTCCATTATTTCACAGCGAAATAAGTTACAAGCAAAATTGTACAAAATTTCAAATTAATTACTGTAATTGAGCTAATTATGTTTTTAACGGACATTTTTAGAGACATTTAATTGTCTTGGCTAAATTCGCTTCTCTTTTCTTACATTATTGAAAAACTATTTCATTTCCTTTGATTTATTACAGAATCATTAGTACAATAATGGCCGTTTACTGAGGGCCGGTTGTTCAATGTCTGGTTATCACTACTTCCCGGTTAAACATCATTATCGACGTTTTCCACTCCATTCAAATAACATGGTGTCGGTAACGTCGATAACGGTGTTTAACCGGGGATTAGTGTCAACCAGGCTTTGAGCAACCAGCCCTAAAACTTGTAAAAAGTAAAGATTAATGGCCTTATTCATAAAAAATAAAGTAACTTTAAAAAAGGTTTATAAATTCAAAAATACATGAAAACGTCAATTTATAAAGCTCTTTAAACCTACTTCATTTTTTATGAATAAGGCCCTAAACTTATAATCAAAAGTACCGACAATTAAAACAATACATTGGTTATACACATTAATTTCAGATACCTTATTTAGATAGCAAAGCTCATAATTATATAACATATTTAGATTTCTTTTAACGAAATTACGCATAAAGAACATCCTTAGGGCCGTTTTCTCCAACTCTGGTTAACACTAATCGCCAGTTAAACATCGTTGCATACGTTACTGACTCCATGCATATTACATTGTGTCGGTAACGTCGGCAACGATGTTTGACTGGCGATTAGTGTTAACCAGAGCTAGTGAAAACGGCCGTTAAAGTTGCTTTTATTTAGACTACTGCGAGTTGCCATTGGATTAAGAGTCCCATGTACGATCGATTTTTAGATCGAGTGGAAAATTGTG
>NW_023458565.1:907548-915074 GCF_013731165.1 Rhagoletis pomonella | reverse complement strand
TGAGCAAATGGGAATTGTTTTGTACAGTTTATTTTCGTACCCTGGTTGCAAGCATCAATTTTGAATAAATTAGGTTTTAAATTTACTGATTTATCGAAGATTTTATATTTCTCTAAATTACCGTTATATGGGAAGTGGGCGTGGTTACAGTCCGATTTCGCCCATTTTCAATACCAACCTACCTTGGATTAGCGGAAACCTAAATACCAAATTTCGTTCAGATATCTCAATTTTTGCTCGAGTTACACACGGACGGATGGACAGACAGACATGGCTTAATCGACTCTATTCATTCTGAGCATTTATGTATACATTTGTCTATATCTATCTCGATTCGTTTTGGCTGTTACAAACAACCGTTATGTGGACAAAATTAATATACCCTTGCGCCAAAGTGCGCTCGGGTATAAAAAATGCGACGAACTGATAACCTCCTCCTTTTTTGGAAGTCGGTTAAAAATATGGTTCATGCTTTAACAAAAACTATATAAATCAAACTTTCAAACTTTATACAGAACCTAGAAAAATTCCAAAAATGTTTATCTAAATTTCGAACTTTTTAACCAGAATTTTTAGATTTTTTTCTTTGGGAATGCAGTTAACGGGCTTATAAAATTTTAATAAGTGAAGTTCAGGTTTTGAGCGCCTAAAATTGCATTGATTATTATTATTTTTGTGCTGACGGATTTTTTTTTTTTTTTTCATACAAATAGCAAAATTTAGGGAAAACTGGCCTTGGCTTTTTATCTTTTGTCTTGGTCTATCTTCGGTCTTGGGAATATTCTTCAACAAGGAATTCATGTTTATATGAAAAAAGTGCAAAACGCCGTCGACAAAAAAAAAAATGAAAATCAATGCGATTTGTGGCGGCTCAAAACCTACACTTATGTTACTAGATTTTTATAAGCCTGTCAACTGCATGCCCAAAAAATTTCTAAAAATTCTGTTAAAAAAGCTCGAAATTTAGATAGAGATTTGTGGAATTTTTCTAACCTCTTTATAAAGTTTGAAAGTGTGATTTATAGTTTTTATTAAAGCACGAACCATATCTTTATAAAAAAATATCAAAAAAATTTTGACTTGAAAAACGTTGTAAATATTAACAACGAAACACCATTCATCCATTTTCGAACGCCACTGTAAATCTATGTGCATATGGGGCGTTCCGTACCAAAACGGACTGGGTGCACACTTTTTGTTTGATTTGTTTAAAATTTTTAGGGTTGATGCATAAACATAAACAATAAATAAATACGAAATTTGAGCTTGATTAATACATTTTTAAAAACTTCAGCACAAAAAATCGATTTAATAGTTTTCCAAATATCTCGAGAAGGGGGCGAGGAAAAATTTGAAAAAAATCACACAAACACATATCGAAATGCACTATGAAAAGAAATATTTTTAACATTTTTTTTCTTGAAAATTTTTTCACATACATTTTTTTGATAAAAAAGTTAAATTTTTGAAAATATACCATCTCAAAAAAAAAAATAGCGAAAAATCGCAATGGTAGCTCTGAGTATTGCGCAATATTTCAGTATAGTGTTATGGCGCGCACTCTACAACAATTTGAGTTATGATTTTTTTTACACCGAAGTTGACTAAAATGAGTACTTTACAAATTTACAAATATTTTTTTTTATGAATTTTTTAAGTATGCACTTTTACCTTTTAGCCCATTAAATTTTAGTATAATAAAGTGCAAATTTTGAACGATTGTAAAACTGGCGTTAATTTTTTTTTTAATTTTCTTTGAAAACAGTTTTGCGCATTTTCTTTCATAAGAAAAAAGTGCAAAAAGTGGTGCAAAAAGCCGCCAGCATAAAAAATATTAAAAATCCACACAATTTTTGCAGGAGCTTAAAACTTGCACTTTATTATACTAAAATTAAATGGGCTACAAAACTGCATACTCAAAAAAATTCTAAAAAAATTTAAAAAATTTGTAAGTTTGTAATGTACATACTCATTTTACTCAACTTCGGTGTACAATAAACTCAACTCAAATTATTGTAGAGTGCACCCCATAATACCATCATAAAAACATTATAGTTGCGTTCCAGATGCTTCACGATTTGCAGGTTTTGGTGTTCAGGCGACATCAGAAGGCATCCAGTCGCTGTCCGTAGTGCGGTGTTTTGCGTCGTCTGCAGCTTCATCCACTGCGTCCTACTAGTCTCCGGCGATCACACTGTTGCTGCGTAATTTAAAACCGGCCGGCCTATTGCCTTGTATGTTGCAAGCAACGTTTCTTTGTCTTTGCCCCAAGTACTGCCGGCTAGCGACTTGTGGACCTTGTTGCGGCTCTGTACTTTGTTGACAATAGCGGTTGCGTGCGCAGAGAAGGAGAGCAGACTGCCGAAGGTAACCCCGAGTATTTTGGGGTTATTCACCGTCGAAATAGGTGTATCATCGACGTGAATTCCCAGCGGTAGCCTGACCAGCCAGGTGACTACTGAGCCAGGTGGTGAACAAGGTCGCAGAGGATTCCGTAGTGGAGAGGGTTAGGCTCCTTGCAGTGAAGAAGCGAGAAAGCTCGGAATGATACCCGTTTACTTTTGAACACAAGTCATCAATTCCATTCCCAGTCGCCATGATCGAGCAATCGTCGGCGTAAGAGACAATCGAGTCTCCCTCTGGTGGTTGAGGGAGCTTTGGAATATAAAAGTTAAACAATAGCGGGGAAAGGACACCACCCTGTGGAACCCCCTGTTTTATTTTTCTGTGGGAGAGGAAGCCTCTATATCTTCTAGTAGCGTGGAGTGGCTGACGGTGTCAAACGCCTTTGACAGGTCCAACGCTACTAGAATAGTTGCGGTTGCGGTTAAGGCCTCGTGTTATCTGAGTGTTTATGGCGTTAAGTGGTGTTGTTGTACTGTGCACTCTACGGAAACCATGTTGATGCTTCGCTGGGGTCAGGTGGTTCGTGAAATACGGGGGCAGCAAGACCTCTAGTGTCTTCGCTACCGGGGAAAGGAGTTTTATCGGCCGATACGATTCTCCTTTGTTGGCTGGTTTCCCCAGTTTGAGCAGTGGGACCACTCTCCCCACCTTCCAGCTGTCAGCATCAGCATGCATAATCCGTCTGGACCCATGGCTTTGGAGGCTTTCCTGAACTTCACCGCTACTGAAAGCAAGGGGGGCGCTGACTATTGTTATATCTGGCGAGCTGCAACAGCTGCCCATAATCCTGGTGGGTGCGTCGTCGTTCATTGTGCAGAATGTCGAATCGTCTATCCGCTCAGCCAAGTCTGTTCCCCTACGATCGTTTGACAGGCTTGAGTGCCAAAGATCGTGGTGCGCATTAAAGTCACCTACTGCCATACGGTTTTCACCTCTGAGGAGCGCACCTCATCAGGGTGATATCCTGCCGGGCAGCAAGTGACGGGGTATGTACACGTTAAATATTTCGAGCTCAACATCGCCTGACCGGATAGCAATGCCCTGACATTCTAGGCTGGTATGCCTGCGGTCGATGTCTGCTTTAATATATAGAGCCCTCACAGAGTTTAATAAAATCTCGAAAATTGTAAATATTGAGTTTTCATTGCCGAGATTGATATTTAAATCTAATATTGAAACATTGTATAATTAATATAATCTCTATTATTCTAACCTATTATGTAATCTAGTCTGTAAGATTGTTAAAGTCATAGACTAAAATAAATGAAATGAAATGAAACGAAATGAAATAAGACGATACTGCACAACAATATTGGATTGCTGTGCAACTTCGTCTCTTGCACCGCAGCTATCAACATACCATGCCTTCCCATAAAGACGGTTCCCCTCGATCTTGCTCTGAAGTCCGTTACAGTTAAACTGAAGGAGCTTCATGTGGATCGGGAGACGTGTAATTATGCGGGGTGTGAGGGATGTGTGTGGCCTTGCCGCCATTGGCTGTGTGTGCTGCTGTGGAGGTTGCCGCCCTGTGGTGGTAGTGGACGGCGTCGCAGTTGGGGTTTGCGACCGAGCTGCGCAAGACGGGCCCTCGAAATGATGTGGTCCACTGCCGATGGGTCGGTAGTCCTGAGCAGACTCTGAGGTGACTCCACCCGTCGCAAGCATTGCACCTGACTGAGGTGGAGTTGTGGTGTAGTCGTCTCTGGCATACACAGCAGGTGTAGGTTTTTTTTTTGCTGAGGTTGCTATCCATACTCGGTTCATACCAGCGCGATATTTCGAAAACTGCACCTGCCATAACTTTCAAAGTACTCTGGACCTTTTTTGGATGTAAAATCTACATAGACTCATTTAACCGTATTAGAAAAAAAGTTGAGTTTATTCCAAGCGATTTTGAACACTAGCTACCAGGAAAGTAAAAAAAAAATTCGCCCCATGCATCGTGGTCCGGTCTAATGCACATGCACCATGGTTGGTATTTAGAAATAGACAGTGGCTACTTCCTAATTTTCCAAAAAACGTTTCCGGTAGGTATAATTATTGCTTTTTTCTTGTGGAACTCTTCTGCGCTGCTAAGTCAGTTTTAGCAGTCCACTTTTTAAATTTTATTATTTTCATTTACGTTTCCAAATTGGTTTATTTCAGCAAGAAATTTGCACAACTTTAGGGAGTCTTATAACTATGGAAAAAGGGACAAACGTTGGACTCAATATTTTGTTCACATAGAACTATGCGCTCCAGCTTCATAATAATTGCCGCAATATTGCAATCTTTCGCAAAGAACATGATGTTCTTTCGTGAAAAGTAGCACTGATGCATTTATTGCAACTCGAATATACGCCTACCTTTTATATCGCTATTAACGATATACATGTGTTTTAAATTAATTTAATAGTATGCATTGGTCAATCAATTAGTGTAGAATTTACAATATACCAAGTTTTGTATGCCCAACTTTATTTATCTGTGCTCGAAGATGGAGGTTGAGAGAATCTTTCAAATTCTACCTTGGCTTTATGAATTAATTGCCCGGTGTAACACGGAAGCATTTCAATGAAATGAAACGTTTTTTTTACACCCTCGTTGTAGTAGTGCTTAGCCAGGAATCGAGCTTCTCCAGTTTGAGGTAGAGCGGGTACATCAAAAGGCAGTTTCTTTTCCAGCTCTTTTGCATGTGGACGCAACCCTTCCTTTAACTCGTTATACAATTTTTCGGTTTCTTCGGAGCTACCCCATACTCCCAGTTTCTTAGAGTAATATACGGCACCAACAACAATGCCGGCACGTACTAGCAAGCTGGATTGCAATAAAGTTAGTGTGTACATGTGGAATAAAATCATTACGTAAAAATCAGCACTTCCGTTGATAAATTTATAATATGTACATACCTGATCACCATTTTTTCGGCAGTAGTCTTAACTCGGACTGTTGACTCGTTTCAAAATCTTATTTTATGTTCAAGAAATATTAGTATTTAAAACTCGTGGGAATATCCTTTAAAGGAAAACGAATCAACATCTATTTTTTATTGACTTTAGTTTATTCATTAACAGCTGATAATAAGGTCCATTCAATAGGTTTGTTTCTTTTCTTTCTAGTAGATAATTAGGTTCTTTCCCGTACGCAACGCGGGATCCCGCGGATGCCCAAAATAGCCCAGAAATCATTCCCGTCCTCAACAAAATGGGTAATAGAGAGCGAAAATTGGAACGTATTGGATCGTAAGCATCGTATATACTTACAAGTATGGAATCCTATGCCCCTTTTTGTCTATTCTCTTTCTAACAACGGACGTGCCTGCCAAACAGCGGACGTGCCTGCCAAACTGAAAAGCATGATGGCGGCAGTGTTTAACAGGCACGTTCGACGATGCGAACGGCAATGGAAGGTAAGAAATGGAAGATGGATGACATGAGAATGAAATAATTATGAAATAGCAGAATGTCGAAGCAACAACGAATTTGAGAAATGTGACAATGCGAATGTCGTTAAATGAAAGAAATGTAAAATAGCGAAATGTCGAAATAGAAGAAATAGATGACAGGCTCGTATTCAAGGGTTTTGTGAAACAAAAAGTGTTGCTGTGTTGCGCCATAAAATATTTAAATACTTTTTTAATGTGGTTAAATTGAATCATACGCTTTTTTAATTAGTTGGCAAAAGTACATATTTCGCCAGCCAAAATATATATATGTACCTATGTATGTATATAGCGCGACGCTACAAGATTCATTTATAAAAACGGTATATGCTAATGACGTTATTCATAAAAAATAAAATAGATTTAAATAGCTCTGTACAGTGACATTTTTATAAAAAAATCGATTTCTTAATTTTTTATGAATTTGGGTAAAATATTTAAATTCACATATTTAGTGCATTTTTTCCTATTTATTACTTTTAAAAATTTTATTATACCACCCATCAAAAATCAAACTATTTTATAAGAAATGTATTGACCTTTTTACAACGGCATTTAAAGAATTTTTTGCTCAGATTGAAAAATTGCCTGCTTCTCACACTTCTGTGGTGGTTTTTATTGTAGTTATTATTCTGTTGACATCTAAATTTCCCTACATAGATTTTATGTGATTGCCGATAGATTGATTACCGGCATTTCCTCTGTGAACTTTTTTTAACTACATTCATAAAAAAATTACTAATTTTGGTTTCTTTTTTCATCTTGAACTGGTACATATGTATGTATGTAAAATGCATTTAAAAACGTCATTTGCCCAATATGCACGATGCAGCGAACAAAGGTGGCACCGTCAGACATACCCCTACTTTGAATTTGTCGATTTTTTTTTTTGATTTTGATTTACTGTGGGTGATTTTGTAAATATTGTATATAAATTTGTATAAAGTAGTTTTCTTGTATGTAGTATTATTAGTCATAGTCGTTTTTTCCAAGTAGATTTGTGTAGTTTTTTTGTATTTCGTGGATTTTGCTATTTCTTAGATTTTATTATTAGTCATAGTCGTTTTTTCCAAGTAGATTTGTGTAGTTTTTTCGTATTTCGTGGATTTTGCCAATTTTTAGATTTTCTTATATGCATGCACTTCGTATTTGTAGATAGTATGGGTGAAAATAGGCCTCCTGGGGAACCGAACACCCAAAAAAAAAAAAAATCGGTAACGCGCCTTTATTGCAACCTCAGTGGTGGTGTGGAAAAGCAATAAGTTAAAAAAAATAAAGAATATCAATTTGAAATAAAAAATCCTTTTAAAGTATAAACCTTTATTTTATTAATAATCAATTATGGCAAGCGTTTCTAAGACATCATCATAACCATTCTACAAAACGGGATATTAAATAAATCTATGTATAAAGATATTAAACTATAATAATAATAATAATATATTAATCAATTTACTATTCTTTTGATATATATTAACAGTTGGAAATCATTTATCGTGGTTTACGAAAATTCAGTTTTCTTACAACTACAAAATTTGAGGACTTTTCCACTGCTTACATATACATAGATGATTTCAAAAGTTGCGAAATTTCCATAAAAATGTTAAACGAATTCAATGGTATTTTAATTAAAAGAAAGGTAATCGATTTATCTTTCTTTTGATATATATTAACAATTGGAAATCATTTATAGTGGTTC
>NW_023458565.1:899864-907538 GCF_013731165.1 Rhagoletis pomonella | reverse complement strand
ACAATTGGAAATCATTTATAGTGGTTCAAGAAAATGCAGTTTTCTTAAAACTTTGCAACATTTTAGGAATTTTACAATTCCTACATATGTATATGTTTTTTGCCTCGTTGTAATTCGCCATAAATCTGTGGTATAACATTGTTACTAGCCGCTGATGGTGTTGATGGCATTGAATTTGGTGATGGCGTTGATGATGCTGGTGGTGAATGTCAAATATGTAAACAAACAAAAATATCAATTAAAATTTATAAACATGAAAAATATCAATGTATACCTTTAGAATATGACTATGTCGGTGATGTTTCAAAGAATAAACTATTAACATGCTTTCATCATGAGCGAGAGTCTCATTTTTGCTGAGGGAGATATTTTAATTTGCCTCCAGTAGCGCTTCATTTATTTCACCGAGCCTTAAACATAGTATAATATTAATTCGGAAAGGGGAATGCAATAAAACAGGAATGCATAAACAAATATTTTAAATTATTGCCTGGAACATACACATTTACCGTTATTATTGGAAATGCAAGACTTGGCACGCATTTTTAATTTCTTTTTTATTGAATTCAAATGAATAAAAACACATTTTTCTAAAATATTTCTCAATTTACATTTTAAAGTTTTTTCTGAAACTTCAATGTAACTCTGTGCGGAGAATGAGAGAATTGAAAATCAGGTGATCAGCTGTTTTCAAATGTAAACAAACAAAATGGCGCTTTCCATACTTGTAAGCCTATACAATGATCGTAAGTGTCTTCTTCTTCCTGCCCAAAACAGCCCGGACTTTTTCTCCGGGTAAAAATGGATAAAGCGTCAAAGTGCATATCAGCTGTTTTGTGTTTACATGTTGTTGAGTACGGGAATGATTTCTGGGTAGGGATGCAAATTTTGGGGAGTAACATCGATACATCGATGTTTCGATGCATCGGAAAAATGAACATCGATGCTAAAACACATCGCCAGAAATACATCGATATATCGATGGTTTCCGATGTTTCGAAATTTGTTATTAAAATTTAATACTTTTCAATTCCAACTCTCTGTAATTCAATTATTGCCTTTATTTATTTACCATTCCTTCCCTATAAATAGAATAGAAATGCATGCCGTCGTAAATTCGCAGAGCCTAAAGTTCCAAGGCCCAATTTCTTTGAAATTTCAACGGGATCCCGGTCCTTTTTTAATGACTAAGTATGCATTTTTAATATCGAAAGATAAGAGTAAACTCGAAATTTCTGGATGTTCCTTTTAAAAGAATAAATATTAAAATTCATGGCCAGTCAAAAAATTTTAGGATGTGAATAGGAATTCGATGTTAAAACATCGCTGAAACCGGCATCGATGTATCGACAATTTAGCGATTTAAGGAAATTGTAAACATCGATGGCAAACATCGAATTTTGAACCGATATTATCGATGTTTCAAAAATATCGATGCATCGTTTGCATCCCTATTTCTGGGCTATTTTGGGCACCCGCGGAATCCTGCGTTGAAGCGTTGAATCCTGCGTTGATGAAGAAAGCGCGCGTAAAATGCCGGCCTTTCAAGGCTTGTTAGTTCCGAAGGGTTCGGTGATTAGCGATATTCTTGCGATGCAAGAAAGTCCATTTCCAAGTTCTAACGTTGGAATTAATGAAAATGGGTCAGTTTTGTCGTTGAGGTCGGAAAATGCTGTGCAAAATGCAGGGGCTGTTAATAAAGTGCAGTCGTACATAACCTCAAATGGTGAGCGTGTTATTCAGGTTGGTAGCAATGACGAGCGGTCCCCCATAACTTCCGAAGTTATGGCGGTGGCATCGGGTGGTGTCGAGGATAATATAACCTCAAATACGACAGGTGGTGGCCTGACTGAAAATAATTTGCAGATTGATAGTGGTGCAGGAGTGCTGACAAGAAAAATGAGTGGTAACGATATTTGTAGTTTTCCAGTGAATTACAAGGGAGCTTTTGCTGTACTATTAGATACATCCAAATCTAGTATTTTCGATAACAAGTATGCAAAAAATGGAGTGTTTCTGTGGAATAAGATTAAAAACTTCGGTATTCAAGATCTAAAAGAGATACGAGCCGTAGGCAGGACGCTGTATAAGATAGTGTTTCTATCAGTAAAAGCTGCGAATGAGTGCTTATGCAATGTGAATTTGATTAAAGCCAACATAAGAGCTTTTATTCCTAGGTCGTTTGTTGAAACGTGCGGTGTAATTCGGTACATACCGGAGGAGCTCTCTGATGACGAAATTCTGGACAATATTAAGTCGGACATAAAGGTGACTTCAGTTTACAGAATAAAGAGACGTGACAGAGAGAACAGGACTAATTTTATACCTACCCAGACAATAAAATTGAGTTTTGAAGGCGATCAATTGCCTGAAAACATACAAATTTATTACACAAATTGTAAAGTTTTGCGTTATTTTCCAGCTGTTAAGCAATGTTTTAATTGCGGCAGACTGGGACACACGAGGTTGGGGTGTAGGTCGAAGACCCGTTGTATTCTTTGTGGGACCGAGGGAAAATGTAATGAAAACTGTGTGAACAAAAAATGTATACTGTGTGGGGATTCCAAACACGTTTCAATAAATAGCAATTTGTGTCCGAGGTGGCAAAAGGAGAGGGAGATTGTTGAGGTGATGACAATAAAAAAATTGACTAAGAAGGAGGTGTATGAAACGTATACGCAGCTTAACTCGTACAATCGGTTTCAGGCGTTAGCTGACTTTGAGGAGGTTTTTCCTCCAATTGGAGAAGAGGGTAGTAAAGTGGTGAACGTGGATGCAGAAATAAATAGGCGGTTGGTTAGGAAAAGCTACAGCTCAATACTTCAAGGTCCAATGCAGGTGGAGAAGAGGTTACCTTCAAGGCCACCAAAAGTTAAGAGTCCAATTATTCCAGTGTATCAACGACCCGAATGGACAAAGGTGTCTGAAATAGAAAAGATTATTAATTTACTATGCAACAGGTTTGACATTGGAAGAGATGATCCGCTGATTTCTGTAATAGCAGCCTTAAAGTATCAGGATGGACGATGTGAGGCTATTGAGGAAAGGATGGACAGGGTTCGTAATAACAATAATTATGGTCAAAATACTTCAATATAATTGCCAGAGTTTAAAAACAAATAAAAGTTACATTGATAGTTTCGTTGTTCATAATGATATAGACATAGTTGCCCTACAAGAAATTTTTTCGCACGATGACAGTAAAGAGGACCACAAACTTTTAAATTTTAGACTTTTGAAAAAAACCCGGCCTGATGGGTATGGGGGAGTGGCGATTGGTTTTAAGAATGACATTAAATTTAGGAAAGTTAAATACCAGACATCGTATGACATAGTAATTGCAAAAACATTAAATTTAAATTGTAATCTGACGATCTGCTGTGCCTATTTTCCGCCGAACATTGCGGTTGCAGTTTTTGAGTCGGAGGTTTCCAGTCTGTTGTTGTTTCTGAATGCGCATAATAATGTTCTTTTGTTGGGGGACTTCAACGCGAGGATGACTAGGTGGGGTGATACGGTTGACTCTGTTAGGGGAAAAACCTTGTGTGATCTGCTTGAGGGTTCGCGATTGAGATGCTTGAATGATGGTTCCAGGACTTATTTTACGACGTCGGTACTAATGGGAATAGGACACAGTAGTGTTCTTGATCTTGCTTTCACTGACATGACGGACAATGTAAAGTGGATGTGCAAGAGGATGTTTGTGGGTGGTAGTCATCACTGTCCTGTGATGGTTGACGTAGATAACATCACAAAGCAGCCCCGCTACTTTGTTTCGAAAAATCTGTTGTATAAAAATTTGGGGAAGGTTAGAGGTGTTAGTAGTATTGGGGATCTGACTGAGGCTTTGGATGTAGCTAGACAAAGTGCTACAATTGATTTAAACGAATTTAAGCACACTCCCAAGTCGTGGTGGAACGAGTCCTTGGCTAAAAAATACAGGCTACTGAATGCGGCGCGTTGTAAAGCTAGGAAAACAAGGAGATTTGAGGATATTGAAGTGGCGTGTCAATTGTTAGACGAATGGAAAGCAGCGGTCAAGGAGGCAAAAAAAGCTAATTTCCTTGAAGCAGTTGAGGAGTTAAGTGCATACCCAAATACGAAAAGGGCCTGGGTGTTCATAAATAATGTGAAAAATGTACAAAAGAATTCAGTATCGCAGTGGCTTTCTGAGAATAATGCTGCGTATTTAGACTTTCTGTTGAACCAGATAGTTAATAAACATTCCCCATCACTTTTTGAGATGCTAGACAATTTACCGTCGACGTCGGGTCGATCTGACTTGGTTTGTGATCATATCTTTTCGCGGCTTTCACTGCTAATAGGGAAAAAGAAGTCCTCAGCTGGAGGAGAGGACAAAATTACTTACAAGATGCTTAAGGCTCTCCCCGAGGGAACTTTTGACACTTTGATAGGTCTTTTGCAACAATTTTTTGATAGGAATCAAATTGATGACTCCTGGCGTAGGATTAAAATTGTACCGATACCGAAGGGTAATGGCAGTTTAGAGAACATTGAAAATTTCAGGCCGATTTCTCTAATTTCGGTCATGGTTAAAAGTATCAATATGGTTGTCAAGGAGCTGTTAACTGATTACTTGGAATCGAACCAACTCATCCCTTCTAGGTGTTTTGCATATAGAAGAAATAAATCGACTGCAATGTGTTTGAATGAGTGTATGCAGGTAATAGGTTGTGAGAAACAAAATAAAAAGAAAGTTTTTATATGTAGTATTGATCTAGCGAATGCTTACAATTGCGTGGACATTGTCCAGCTAGTGAAACTGCTGAATGAATATAAGGTGCATCCCAAAATCTATAGTTGGATTTACAATTTTCTCCACAGGAGAACTCTGATCCTTGGAAAAAGCGAGATTTGTGTGGAAAATGGTTTACCGCAGGGTAGCTGTCTTTCACCGGTTTTGTTTAACACATATACAGCTGAATTACATGGCTTAGAAGATGAAAATACTCACATCTTCCAATTTGCAGATGACTTTCTACTTGTGTCTACTAACAGCACGACAACAGGGGCTCTAAATAATTTGGGGAATAAGCTGGCAGCATTTCAGAGGTTATGTTCTGGGAGGTGTTTAAAAATAAACATAGCTAAAACGAAGTTTATGTACATGGCAAAGGGTTGTAAGAACTCTTTTTCCTTGAAGTTAGATAATGTTGACATTGACCGAGTAGGACAGTTGAAGTTTCTGGGGAGGATAGTTAGTGCTTCTGGAGCATTGAAAGATCATGTGGTGAAGATTAGAAAGGAAATTGTACCAGCTACGAACTTAATTAGACGACTCACCTCCATTAAGGCGGGGCTATCGCCAAAAGTTTCGTTGAATATTTACAGGGCCTTTGTCAGAGCAAAGGCTGAGTATGGCTGCACAACCTGGGCAAATGCTCCTTTTGGTTATAACAAAAGATTGGCGGTGATTGTTAATGATACGTTGCGACGGTGTATTGGGGTGCCTCCGAGTGCACCGATTCATTCGAGGTTTGTGCTTGCTGGTGAACTGCCTCCCTTGTTTAGAGCAAGGTGGTTGACGGCAAAAGAGCTAGTTAAACAATGGTTCCACAATTCGCATTTTAAGGATTTGCTTACAAGCAAGCCGCAAATAAATACCAGCTATAGTTTTATTTACAATAGATACAACACGATATTTGATAGGATAAACATAAATGTCAATTTCAGTAGGCATCCTTGCCTGACTGTGAAGAAATCAAGTATTGCCGGTTCGAAGAAAAACATCGCGAGAGACCAACTGATTGCGATTTATAATGAGATGAAAAGCTCACTGATTGATGAGGGGTTTTATATTTATTCCACGGATGCCTCGTGCACCGGGGATGGGGTAGGATGTGGTGTGTATGATTTGCAAGGTAATGTTTCCTTTCTGTATAGGCTGGAAGAGAAATATGCGTCGATCACTGGAGAGCTTGTTGCAATCAGACAGGCGGTGGCGCTTATTGCCAAACAAAAAAGAACTAAAGCAGCAATTTTTTCAGATAGTTTATCTGCCCTCGAAGTCTTAGATAAGGATTCGACAGAGAATTTTTTGGTATCGGATATACATAAATTATTGTATGCACAGAGGGAAACCTTGCAGCAAGTTCGTTTTATATGGGTCCCAGGTCATGTGGGGATTGGGATAAACGAGAAGGCTGATCTGGCGGCTAAAACTGCCACCTCGGTTGGCCAAATCATTTCTATTGGTCTCACTCCATATGAAGCTCTTCTCAGGCTTCATGATGCTATTTGGAGTGAATGGAATTTTGAGTTTAAGGAATTGAATCAGTCAGTAGGGAAGAAATTTGCTGAGTATTCCCCTGAAATTGTGAGAAAACCATGGTTTAATGATAAAAGGCTTAGAATGAATAGCATGGAAATTAAGCTGATAAATAGGCTCATGCTAGGTCACACTTATTGCAACTACTACTTGAGTAAATTTAATCCTGGGCGCCTGGGTCACTGCTCTACGTGTAACTCCCCGGAAACTGAGGAACATGTAATTTTTGAATGCCAAGCACTTGAGGTGATGAGAAACAATTATGAAATTTTTAGCAAATTCAATGGCTTGTTGGAGCTATTGAAATCCAACAATCTTGATTATTATAATGAGCTTATAACCTTTCTTATTGAAGCAAATAGGATTAATGCGTTGTAACTAAAAGATGCGGGATTGAAAGACAAAAGAAAAATGTACATACAAAACTATAATAAGCGTTAGATACTAGGATATGCATATAAAATTCAATTTTCCAAAATGTTATGTAAATGTTGAATATACATAGTGGATTTGTCATCAGTACAAAGTACAAATATTTAAACACAAGTAGTGTTAATCTTAGGTTTTAGACCACATTACTCATGCATTAATTGTCTTGAGATGTGAATGTAGATAAATACTGTTGAAAAGTTGTTAAGAATATTGATGACTTTCTATGGGGAAAAATAAGCCCAAAGTGGGACAAAGGGATAGTAAAGTAATAAGTAAAGAATTGTGGGCTAAAATGGGTATATCTCAATACACCCACAGATATAGTCTAAGGTTTAGAGTTTAGAAGTTAGATTTAAGTCTGAGTTTTTAAATCTACTAACTAATTATTTAAAGTGATTAAAAAAAAAAGACTAATATTAATTGTGTGAGGAAAAGTTTGGAAGGTTAGAAAAATTTTAAGTAACACCTCATCTTGAGGTATGGCAAAGCCACAGATTGACACACTGAAACCTGGAAGTTGCCAGCTCGCAAAAGAGCTATTGTGCTGTTGCTGTCAAGTAAAGCAGCTGCATATCTACAAGTATACATCGGAGTCGAGTCGTTGCAAAAGAATGGCAAATTATCTTGAGGAAGCGCATTGAACAATAATCTGAAGGAAACCTGGCAGTTTAAGGGAAATTGTAATCCTTGCCATTTACGGATCTTCGGATATAGATCTAACGATATCCAAAAAAAAAAAAAAAGAATCCTGCGTTGCGTACTGGAAGGAAACTAATAGTAATAATAATCATGTTCGAATTGGACATTTATCCATGATAAGACGAATGATAAAAAATAAATTTATTTTAGGGTGGTAGACTACCATTATACTGAAATCAACCGAAAGCTGCAGAGGGAAAGAAGTTCATTCCATTTACGATGGGCTCGCTTCATTACATCGAGTTGTCTAAATG
>NW_023458565.1:899500-899764 GCF_013731165.1 Rhagoletis pomonella | reverse complement strand
GACAAAAACGTGGGAAAAATAATTTTCTATATGAAAAATCATCGAATTTCATATGATTTAAATGAAAAAGATAGTAAAAATGTAGGAACGAAAGATAAAGTATGGATAAAATTGGAATTAAGCTCAATGAAAGTGGAAAGTTTCAACAGCCGAGGGGAGCGGATTTTTATCTCTTTTTTTCTATATATATTTTTTTAAATGTAAGATATAATTATCCTAATAGGAAAAATATATGTTTATTAATTTCTTTTGATCTTTATTATT
>NW_023458565.1:744715-859500 GCF_013731165.1 Rhagoletis pomonella | reverse complement strand
AGACTAGAATTGAATGTGCTACAAAACTGCATACCAGAATTTTTTCTAAAGATTCTGATTAAAAAGTTTGAAATTTGGGTGAAAAATTGCAAAATTTTTATAATTTTTATACAAAGTTTAAAATCTGAATTTATATGGTGTTTGTTGTATAGCCAGCTAGGCTTTTATAAAAAAATAATAAACATTAAATAAACAAAAGACAAATAGCCAAAACTGGTCAAAATATCGCACTCCTATTATTTTGTGGACAACTGTACATATATAAATGGTGGCAAAATGGTTGCGCGGCCAGTGATAGTTTAGTGTACATAAATGTATACACTGAAAAAATAGTTCAACACAAAATTTTGTTAAAGGTATGTAGCACATGCGTTACCTGCTTATAATTACCAAATATTGCGTTGAGATAAATATGTATGTACATATGTGTATTAAGCTGACTCTTTTTTTTCAGTGTACATATTTATGCTGCCGCATAGTGATTATGAAAGCAATTATGGTTGAGATATCGGAAATATAGAATTGAACAAAAATATCGCAAGCTTAGAGGGAAAAGTGGCTGAGTTTGAAGATTTCTTCAGGAGAGGATAAAACTTCTTAAAGCTATAAATTAGTAATTTTTATTTTATCAACGATATATTTTCCGTCAAAAATAAAAGTTAAAAATTTACATTTATTTTTACAGTCAAAGAAAAAAGTTAAATTGTGACCTTTGTTTTTTTCCATCAAAAAAAACATAATTTAATTTTATAGCTATTTTATTTTATTGTAACCGTTTAAGTTGAAAATGTTTTATTTGCTACGAATAAACAACATATTTGTCTATTCTTTTATTAATGATAGCGAAGGGTTTGCTTTCTGGAAAACTGTTATGACTAAGGGTAAAAGCATAACAAATATACAATTTTCACTTTGAGATTTTTTTCAATTAAAACAGGTTTTATTGTTATATATATGTAAACTGCTGTTTTTGATGAAAAAATTTGACTAAAATTTTAACTGTTGTTTTTGACCGGAAAAATAAAAGACAGTTTTATAGTTTTTCACAGGGACCGGAATCCAAGGGTATGATCGAAACGTCGTTCTCGCAGTTTTGTTCTCAAGAGCGCTTAAACCCCAAAACCGAAATGAGAACGAAACTGTCGAGAACATTCTCAATGGGAAATATATAAGAACAAAACCCTGTGGAACGTTTCCAAAGAGAACAAAATACGAACAATATTTTCGTCAACATTTCTAAGAGGACAAAATCGAAACAAAAGTCTAACAAACTTTCCTCGAAAAACAATTTGGGAACTAAACCAAGACCATATAAATCAGGCTTTCAAACTTTATAGAGAGCTTAGAAAGGTTTCACAAAATTTCATTAAATTGTTGAGCTTTTTAATCTTATTTTTAGAATTTAGAAGATGAACCATATTTTTGTGAAAAAATAATAAAACAAATTTAACTTTAAAAACCTTGCAACTCAAAATGATTCTAAAAAATCAGATTAAAAGCTCATAATTTTAATAAAAATTTTAAAATTTTTCTAAGCTCTATATAAAACTTTAAAGTTTGATTTATGTATGTATATGGTTTGATTAAAGATTAACCATATATTTATGAAAAAAAAAAGAATTTTAACTTTAAAAACCTTGCAACTGAAAAAAATTCTAAAAAATCAGATTTAAAAGCTCAAAATTTTAATAAAAATTGTTAAATTTTTCCAAGCTCTGCATAAAGTTTAAAGTTTTATGGTCCTGGTTAACGCATGAACCATATTTTTATGAAAAAATAACAAAAACAAATTAACATTAAAAACCTTGCAAATATTTAACATTGATTTCTGCTCACCACTGTATGTACATATTTAATAATTTAATATATTTTTTATATAAAAAAAAATTTAATCGGATCTTAATTTGCCTCAAAAACACAAAAACGCCAGTACAGTTTAAATTTTGTGAATGTTCATTCCAATTAAAATTTCAATGCCGTATACAGTTAAAATTGTATATCTACCAACCGAAAAGGCAACCATACCTTACGAGACGCATATGCATACATAGAAATCATCGGCGCATTGGTCGCAGCATGTAAGCAGAGAGTTGAAGGTAACGCTGTGAAAACGATTGGTTTGCTGCACGAAGTCAAACTAAAGTCAAAAGCAAATGACGGTAACCGTCAAGGAATGCAAGACACCACACCTTGCAACAGTCACTGCACTACCGTTAGCTAAATGTATAATGCTGCTGAGTCTGGTTGCCTCTATTTTACCATGCTTAATTTTTATTTTTATTTGGAGTGTACATATATTTAGCGGCATGTATTTCACCGTAGTCAGACAATTACTGGTCTGTGGCGCGGCTGCATTTTAACGCAACACAACACAAATATGTATGTAATACCGTTGGCAGTTTGGTTCGCTGCCTCTTTTTTTTACCCCTCTGCGCAAGCAATTGCATTTTATTGGCGATTTGCTAAAAATAAACTGCACACAACAACCAAAAGTAATCAGCAGTGAACAGCTAACGGTTAATAGACGGAATCGGCAAGCACTCGAGCTTGCAAAAGTGAAAAGTCGGAGCAAGTATTGATTTGCTGCGGTTGTGCAGTAGGGTGGAGCGAAAAAATAAATTTTTCGATTTCGAAATTTTAATAGCGCTGAAAAGTTGGGTAACATGATCACATTGAACCATTATAAACCGTTTTCCGATCGGATAATTTTTCCGGTTGCCCCAAGAGCCTTAAAAAATCGAAAATTCAAAAGATCTTTCGTCTCCTTTTTTACCTACATTTTTTAAATTTTAATACAATAGGTGCAAGTTTCAAGGTATTAAGAAAAAACGCATTGATATTTCGCATTATTTTCTTCTTTTTTTGCTGACAATGCCACGCAGTCTTTTCCATACAAAGTATGTTCGAAAAATTTTTAATATAAAATACACTGTCAGCAAAAAAAAATGCGCAAAATCTACCGGATTTATTAGCAACTTGAAACTCGCACTTTACCATGCCAAATTTAATGGGCTA
Organism: Rhagoletis pomonella; assembly: GCF_013731165.1. NCBI lineage: Eukaryota > Metazoa > Arthropoda > Insecta > Diptera > Tephritidae > Rhagoletis > Rhagoletis pomonella. The sequence continues at coordinate 856,485 of NW_023458565.1, read as the reverse complement.
CAAAACTGCATGCATTTTTTAAAAAAGATTAAAAGAACCATAATTTGAGAGATTTTTCAAAAATTTAAGGCACTGGGGGCGGCCGTGAATATTATCCGCTCGGACAACTATTTAAAACGATTCAATGTCAACATGTTGTGCAACTTTTTCGCACTGTGTATTAGAATTTCGAAATTGACAATTTTTTTTTTCGATCCACCCTAATGTGTAGAGGTCTTTTTTGTTTAATCGGAGCTTGAAACGGAAGCATTTTTTCCGTTTTAAGTAAACCTTCTCAAAGTTAAATCTTTCTGATTCCGGAAGCACTAACTCATTACCAGTATTTCCAGATCAACTAACTTTCATTGCTCACCTTTGATGTTGGTTCGTCCTGTGGCAACAAAAAAAGGCAGATAGATAAAACAATGAAGAATAAGAAATATACCTTTTATAATTTATCTATGTATGCATGCAAGTTACTATGCACAAAATTAAAAAAAAAAATTTAAGGTGGTAAAATCATAGCAAAGGGAAAGGAAAGCAAGTCAAGTGCATTTTAGTTTCAAAGAGATAAGCGAAAATCTTTAAAAACGCACTTGTAGCCGTGCAACTTTACGGACAGACTGCGATAGACAGGTAAAAATATTGCACAACCAGCGAAAGCCACAAAGGTAACCTGAATTTTATATTTAGAGCAACAAGCTGCAGGCTTTAAGTGTATTTTTTAATTTTAATTTTATTTTTATTTTTTTTTTTTGCCGTAGCACCATCAGCGCTTGAAGTGCACTAGTCGGTCACATCTGGAATGAATTCGCAAAAATAGACCAAACCACCAAGCTGTAGCCGGTGAGTGGAGAAATTCGCGCGCACACAAATTTAAAAATTAATGCAATTTTAATTTGAAAATACATACATACATAAGTAAGGCAGGCATGGAATTCGGTGTGATTTAGAGCAAAATAACAGTGTAATATAATTTTGTATTTATTTAAATTAACGTTGCGTGCACGTTTTCAGGGAGTTAGATAAAGCTCGGGTGATTGTTCTAGAGAAAAAAAAAATCATGACATACGAAAGGTACCTGGCACTGTACAGAATAATACGACATACATCTGCATGTATAATAGAAGAGGATTATTACAAGCCAGTAAATGCATAGAATTGGCATAAATATTTTTACGAGTATTCAAGAACATCTGTTTTTAACAGGTTTTTAGTGTTTTTTTTAATTACGTCAGTTTCTGTAACGTAAATAAGGCGAATTTTGATTTTTAATTAGCTTGTCTGATCTATTTCGCTTGGTATAAATAAAACGAAGTTAATTAACTTTCACATCAATGTTTCGCTAAGCTTTTTAATATACTCAGGCACGTGCTGAGTGGAAAAATTCAAAAATATTAACACTTCAAAACTCGTTGTCAATTTGAGCTAAAAGCACATTTATTACTTTATTACTGCGAAACAAACTGCTAGGTATACTGATATCATTGGTACGAAACATAAATGCATTTATCACAGCGATAATGTTGAAATTGATGCAATAAATAGTAACTGCCCTGACGGACAAAATATATTCTGTATCCCCGCCCAAAAATCGTATTTTCATTCCAGAAAACTAATGGTTGGATAGCCAATCTTTAGGAGCTTCGAGTAGAGCACCGAATACCTCAAGTTATGTGCTAGGAAAAAAAGTAAGTGCGCCTGGGCCACACTGGAGAAGTGAAACTTACGTTACATATCTACTTTGTCTAATAACAAATATTTATCCATATGCACATATACATTTTCTTAAGGTTATAATTCATATTTTTTCTATCTAGATCCCTACCTCTACCCTTTAAATTCTAACCACGTTTATGTCATTTTGTTTTCCTTTATCTTTATCTTTATACTATATTGTTCTTATAAAAGTAAAGTGCTTAAATTTACCTTGGTCTTCATTTCTGCATCTATCGTTATGCATCTTTGCATTGGTTTTTACTTTTACCTTTGCCTTTATCCTTTTCTTTATCTATTTATGTACTCATCTTTACTTCAATTCTTGTATTGGTCTTTATCTAGGCCTTATTCTTTAACCTTTCATTAGCACGTTTTTGTTAATTTGATACCATTTGCATACGTTTAAGAAGCACTTGATTCCGTCCCACCCATTCCGTGTGCAATTTCCGTTGCGCTATTTCCGTGTGCGATTTCCGGTGAATTTGCCAATTTACTTCCAACCAACCAACCGTACATTTATCCATTTATCGACTCACATTTTCAAATGCACGAATTGCGACTGGTACTTAAAAGTCTCAAAAACAATAAAGTCCTGATAAAGTCGGATTTGTTTTGAGTCTACAAAAACGCACCTCTAGATTTCTACTCTGAGTTACTTTCCTTGTTGTACGCAGTATTAATTTTTTTAAGGTGATCCTAGCCTTACCTCGAACTATGGCGGCCTCTCTTTACTTCACACGCTAAATAAAATTATTTTCAGTTTGTTGCTGAGTCGCATTAATGCCTCGTTGGACTCTAATAACATTATTTGCGAATTTTAGGCAGGCTTTCGCAAGAACTACTCTATAATAGACTACATATCTGTTCAACCTGAACTTTATCGCGAAGAAGAAAACTTTTGCTTTATTTGTAGATTTTTCCTGTGCTTTGACACAGTCCACGGAATGAGATTTTCTATAAGTTAGCATGCCACGGGCTTTCGAAGACATAATTGAGGTCTTACGCTCACCGTGAAAACAAGGCACTGAAATAGAACGAAGGACAAAAACGATCGGCGATCATAACTTTTGAACTAATAAAGATATTTTAAGAATTTAAATTGAATCTGAAATTACAAAAAAATGTCAAAGTCTAGATATATGTATGTATTTGAAAAAATGGAAAGACAAAATGTTTCAGTAAGTAAAGGAACGTTCAAGCATAAAATAGTATAAGCACAAGTTGTCGGCAATGGGGCGTGGCACTGCCCACTCCAGTAACTGCTTTACCAATCTCTAACAAACTCGGTTGACGCGTTGCCTCCGGAAAAAAATTTAATTGCATCTCACAGAAAAATATTTAAGCTTTAAAACTAATAGAAATACCGGGTGCGACATTAATAAGGACGCAGATCCACATGACCGCTGGTTGTATTGGGCAGCCGTAGGGCTGCGTAGCAGGCGTCCTTTTCAATCAGTATAGACAGTGGAAGAATGCCGGTAATGAACGAAGGGTATCCGCTGTTGCCTGCAAAATCGCCTAATGTAAATTCCCTATTAGTTTTGTTATTATAGTTCTGAATTTTAACATGCTTATGATCCAGCCAGTTAGAAGGGTCAAGTGATATTTAAGTAAATAGTTTTCTGTGTAGGAAAATGAAGCGGAGCTAATTGGGAGGTTACCTCCGGAAAGAGAGAGAGGTCTTAACACCCAACCTATGGCATATTTATGAGTAGCTATCATCAAAGCCGCTTGCCTGTATGAGTTAATTCGAATATGAGCTGTGGGACAAGATAAATACTAAGCGAGCTTGGCAATGGTAGAGGTGACGCACTTGCTATACATATTTCATAGATTTTGTAATATTTGATGTCATTGTCCATATAATTTATGTTTTTGTACTGCTGCTATCGCTCTACGTATATGAATTCGCCTTGGTTTTAGTGAAGAAATTCATTAGTCCGCTTTAGGCTGCGGGGTACAGTCGACTTTTGTTACCGAAACATGCCGGCAATCTAAAATGCTCGTTTATGTCTCACACACCAAACTCAAAAGCCATTTAACTTATAATTAATTGGCGCATTAAATGCATTTGTTCTGATAAGAACTCATTCGCAATTTCACCTACCTTTTGTATAAAAAAAATAAAAATCTGATACCTCTCTTATGAGCAAAAATCTCTTGCTACCTCATCAACAACACACCTCTATTAAGCCCCACTACCCCCGCTCTTGACTTTCAAATGAATGAAGCCTAATCAAGCCACTTGAGTGATTGAAGAATTTTCAAATTGAATGCGGGTACATTAATTGAATCTGCATATCAAGCAACTAAAATAACAACAAAACAAATCTATACCCAGAACCAAGCAAGCAGTACTTAATGTAAATAGATATGTATATATATACATACAGTCAGCGTCCAAAATATGGATACACTGACTTTTTGACGATTTTATTTATCTATATTTTTCACACAAAATTTTTCTTATATTTTTTATAAAACTATAGTTCATTCAACAGCAAAAACCACAAGAATATTTTTTTTTCTTAATTTCATACAGAACTCGACAAAAAAAATCTAAAAATTAACGGTAATTTTTAGTAACTTCAAGCTGACATTTTATTTTACTACAAAACTGTATACAAAGAAATCGAATTCGATTAACATTTCTTGGTATTTCTTGTATTTTCCCCGAGTTCTGTATAAAATTTAAAAAATTGATTCTTGTAGTTTACGCATTATTTTTAACGCTGACTGTATATATTTTTATATACAAACTCGTGATGTTAAATGGCATGAAACAGCAGGGAAGCTGTCGAGCTGATGAACGGGTGGTTCGGTAGGCAAGTATTTAATTGATTGAGTTACTTAACTGCTGGAAACAACCACATCAACGACAGACATTTTCCAATGGTGTCAGCTAACCAAGCTGGTTATTAGAGTGAAAGTTTGTTATAATAAGGACACTCGTTGATAGACAGGCATGTTGCTGCTGTTGCAGAAATATAGAGTGCGAAAATATTAATAAATGCTATTAACCTCATAAATTCAAATTCCAATGCGACTTGTTGTTTCTTAGGATTATCTGAAGGTTGTGGGAACTATATCATAAGAATGTTTTAAAATACTTGTCGTAGCAAAAAAATACTCGAAAATTTGCACTTGTAACTAAGGGGTAAAAGAAAAGTAAATTGGTAATCCTGTATATGAGAAAATTTCACGAGTTGTTTTATTTTTCGACAAAAACGGGGTTTTCCTCGAAAATGGTAGTACACCTATTTTAGAAAATGCATTATCTTCAGTTTTGTATAAAGAACAAGATTCCATAGCGAAATTGTATGTAAATGAAAACTTAAAAAAGATTTATGCTAAAAAAAGTAAAAACAAGTAAGAGCAGCGCTGTCTTCGGCTATGCCGAAGGCTCCATACCTTTCATGAGCATCTGAAAATTTTACGTTAACAGATTACTGCATTTGAAAAAATTTATATATTCACAGCAGACATAGATAGAGGAGATACATATATAAAAAGTTCTAGCTAAACAATCAGAGGTATGGAAGATATACCTTATATAGCATCAATCTAAGTGATTTCCACTGCTGTGTGATCCGTACGTAAACCGGTAACACAATTTAATGGGTTTAGCTTCCTACATAAAGGAGATACATATATCGCAAAAACTGGTATCTGAACAATCAGTGGTAGAAGAGATTAAGATTATACAGCATAGATTTTGACGATTTTCTCAGTAGACTTTGTATTATTATTTAAAAAATAGCTTACGAAATTAATCGGTTTTAGCTATCCAAATAAAGGAGTTTTAAGTAAAACCCCATATCTGAACAATCAGTTTTATGGGGGCAATAAACAGGTTATAGTGACCCGATCTTTGTTAATTTTACTGTAAACTTTCTGTTGATAATGAGTGAAAATAGTGCGAAATTTCATGTTTCTAGCTGCATAGATGGAGTAGTTATAACAAAAAATCTCATATCTGAACAATCAGTTGTATTGGACCTATATGTAAAAGTGACCCGATCTTTGTTATTTTCGCTATAAGTATTCTGTTAATAATGAGTGGAAACGGTGCGAATTTTGATGTTCCTAGCTGCATAAATGAAGAAGTTATGGCAAAAAATCTCATATCTGAACAATCAGTTGTATGGTGGATATAGGTTGTAGTGACTCGATCTTCGCCATTTTCACTGAAAGTATTCTTTTGATAATAAGTGACAACAGTGCAAAATTTCATGTGTCTAGCTACTTAAATGGAGGAGTTATAACGAAAAATCTTATATCTGAACAATCAGTTGTATGGGAGCTATATGTTATAGTGTCCCGATCTTTGTAATTTTCACTCTAAGTTTTCTGTTGATAATGGGTGGAAGCATTGCAAAATTTCATGTTCCTAGCTGCATAAATGGAGAAGTTATAACGAAAAATCTCATATCTGAACAATCAGTTGTATGGGAGCTCTGCGTTATAGTGGTCCGATTCTTCCGGTTCCGGCAAATGATTAATACATTATAAAAATACACCCACCTACCAAATTTGATCCGGATATCTCGAAAACTGAGACACTAGATTGCATACAAACAGACAGACAGACGGACAGACGGACAGACGGACATGGCTAAATCGACTCAGCTCGCCGTTCTGATCATTTAAGTATACATTTTAATGGGTCTATCTCTTCTTATTCTGGTACTTACAAACATCGGACCAAAGTTATAATACCATTTCATGCTCATGAAAGGTATAAAAAAACACTCATGCTCATATACCCTTAGTTGCGTCTGTAACGTATACGCCCCGTAGCACAATACGTATTCATCTAACGCGTTTACCAGCACGCCTTAACTTAAAAGCTTTATTATTTAAATGTAATTAAATATTGGCGTGCAAGATTTCGAGTGTGTCAATAAAAATTGTAAAAAATGGAATTTTAGTTTCTCAAATCATAGGTCATCTTTTACTCGATGTAATTTTTTTTCATTTGGTGACACACTAGTTGTATTGCACTAGCTTTGTTCGGTTTCACAACAGGAACATTTCCACCGTTTAATTTTAACTTTTTCAAGTATTTTAAATTACAATTTATTTTAATTTCGTGGTACACTTTGAAACTTCACAGGTATGCTGTATTTGATGCCAACTTTCATTGCCTTTAATATGAGCATTCTATTTGAAAACTTCCCAAAGTAATTAAAAAAAACACAATTATGGTTTTCGAGCGACAATGAAAATATTAGTAATTTCGGTTCTTTTTCGCCTAAATAAACGTTCTAAAGTTAAAATTGTTCGAATACTTGATTTATTTTTTATTGTACTTGTTTCTGGAACTCTGTGGATTGAAATAAATGCAAGAAGAAAGGTTTAGCGTTTTTTTTGTTTTCTTGCCCAAAGAAGGGAGTGACACTAAAAAATAACTCGTGAGATTTACCTTGAATTTATAACGCTGGTGTGTTTCTATTGAGATTGGATTCTAATTTTTATTATGCGCATCGTTAATGTACAGTAAATACTGATTAAATGCTCCCACTCTCAATTTCCTAGGCTGCTGCAATTCAATACAAAAGAGTCGGCTCGGTCAACTCAAGGGATCCCTTTCAATTATTTTAGAGATAAATTTCTCTGGACAGTAGAGGGAGAGAATAAGAGAGCAAAACTGTGACACATGGAAATGCCTAAAAATATGCATTGCACTCTTTGGAAGCTTCAAATCGGTCGGTTCTAACGGCATCTTGCCTATTGTACTCAAGGAAGGTGCTGAGCTTTAACGAGAAAAGGACCTTAACTGCGTCGCTGGCGCTTGCTTACATACCAAAATCATGGGGACTAGTTGAAGTCGTCTATATCGATAAGATTGGTAGGAAAAAGTTACCTTCAATGAAAAGCGTTTAAAATATTAGTTCAATTGCTGCAACAGCTTTCTCTCGAAATACATTTTCATTTCATTATTTTGATTTTTTTTTTTGTTCGCATCAGCATCAAGAGGCTGAAAAATCAAAGAATAATTTAAAATCAAAAAATTCTTTGCTTTCAGCTTCGAAATGCTTCTGGAAAGCTTGCTGCATGGACACTTTTATATATACAGCTACAATTATTTGAAAGCTTCGCTCCGCTAGGATCGGCTTTACCCTACTCGGCCCCGCGTTTTGTGTGAACGTACCCTTCGGTATGGAACAGACTGTGTGCTGGTAAATTTGAGTCGTTCAGTGCTCGCGCAGAGGGTCATTCAGATTGACCCAAAGACTGAGCACGGTTTACTAACTGCCTGCAAAATCGACACAGAATCAAGATCTGCAGTCTATGCCGAAGGTAATGAGGAAACGGGGACTACTTCACTTATTTCTTGGGGAATATGCCTCGGTATTCCAAGCCCAGATATTCGCAAATATTAAGGCCATGAATAACTTGGTGGAAAGTAGGTAGAAATATAAAAGTTTACATGCCAGTAGCTACAGCTAAGCTGCACTTAAGCCATCGACCAGCATTCCTCAGTGGGAAACAGGAGCGCGTAATAGTGTCTTACCAGCAACTTACTCCGCAGCCGGCGATCTTTATCACTTCCCTGCCGAATATCTCTTATGTACTTTAACAAAGGAATAACCGCCTAAAAGAAATAGATGTTTTGAATGTACACTTGGCATCAGACATGCTTCCAAGGTAGTAATATATCTCGGTAGTAAATATCTTCGGCGGTATATTATTTGCCAGCTCACCGAAACACTTCCACCCTAGGCCATCGAAGCCACCCTCAGAAATGTGGTGAATATTTCACTCAGCAGTGCATGTGGTATATAATGCTGACTGGCTCCTTCTCGTGGCACAAAAACTTGACAGTTAGACGAAAACGATTAAATGGAAATAGAACAATGAACGGCTGATAATGCGGGTGCTGTTCTTTTAAATTCTTTTCTTCTACCTCTATTTGATCAAGAGATTAGAGTTTAAGGATCCACGACCTTTTATAACGCTTTCTGAATGTGCGCCTTGAATTTTTTAATGCTTTCTGTCCTAATGAATGGGTTTTAATAATGCATCGGCACTTTGTTGCTTGTGTCTTCCACGCCTTTTTATCGGTTGTAGACGCTTACACCTAAACTAACCTTCTGGAGTTCCATTGCACTAGCAATAAGACTTGCAGGGATTTGGTTTTTAGGGAATTCCTGAGATCTAAGGCAGAAATAAATTATTATTTATTTTTTTCTTTGTGAGCAAGTCGATAAAAAAATATGGATACTGATGGTTTCTCACTGTAAACTAGAGAGAAAGAAAATTTGAAAAATCTTAACCAAAAGCCCCCACTGACCTACTGCGAAATCAGAAAAAGGCAATTAATAGATGAAGTGGCGGCTTGCGGTTCAGAGGCCACTCCACCAGACCATGGCAACTGAAAAAGTATGCAACTGCAAGCAGTGCAGAGATGCATGCAAACAATACAGAAAAAATGAAGATAAAGCTTAAAAGCTTAAGCGCTGTATTGCGAACGCACAAGTGATGTATGTATGTAGGTAAGTAATTGTTTGATTGTATGCACGTACACATGTGCACATGTACATACGTATGAAGGAGATTGGAGGTTGCGCTTACTGAGCACCCATTGAACTTGTGGTAGAAACAAAAGCAGTTGGCTAACCGAGCTGCTCAACTGCTGCAGCTGTTGCAACCGACAGCCGACCAACATATACATATCTAAGAAGCATTTAACCAATTATCAACGTTTCAGAGGGAATAAAAAACGACAGAAGAATCAAAATACGATTCCCTACAAACATATCCACTTATATATACATATACATACATATGTGTTTTTCTGTCACGAAGATTAGTCGGCAGCGCAAGATAAATGCAATTTTAATTGCCTGCAAGTCACATAAAAACTAAATTTTGTTTGAAAAATAAGGCAAAAAAATTAGAAGTATTGCATGCATTTGACACAAATGCGAACAAGTACTTACTTGACTAAAAACTACCATAATTGCTTCGGATTGTCGTATGTGGTAAAGAAGGAAATTAAAAGCATAAAATAATTGAAATTGTGTACTATGTGCTATTGCTGTCGAAGATTTATTGCATATCAGATGGGGCAAGCGTTTAAGTAAAAGCGTCCCATGAACTAGGTTAGGTTAGGCTGGATTAGAATCGCTGGAGCGTTAAAAAATAACCTCATTCAATAAGATCTAGTTGTATTCAACAGTTTATACTCCTAAATAGGCATTAAAATCAAGTCATTTTACTCCCATAGCTTTTGCTTTATCTTGAAAAGGGGCAGCGACAAAAAAAAAAATAGGTCAAATAAAAATAAGTTGTGTGTGGACTTTTTCTTTTTATTACCCGTATAGCTGACCACATTAAATCACTATAGCATTTTCAGTTTAAATAAAACTTTTTTCAAATTAAATGAAACCATTATCAAACAAAACGATTCAAACAAAGCGATTCAAAGCGATTTTTTCCAAATTATATATTTGGACTTTAAACAGCTAAAGTTTGTATATTTTTTTCATATTCATATTCACCAACAATTTGTTTTTCATTCTTCTATGAATTCGACCCGTTTCCAAGTATTTATTCAGGAGCTATTAAATAAAATTTGAATGTATATCAGAGCCATGGGCGCAGCCAGAATGAGATTAAAGGGTGTGGGAGGCTCGAAACTATTAAGTTGTTCGGGCATGGAATTTTACCTTCGAAAATGTCTTTTCTATGGCTTTCAACAAAGGATAGTGTGCTGGCAAACATTTTGGTAAGTATCCATTATTGTCCACCATAGCTCTTATTTCTTGGGATTTATGAATTCTGGCATTATCCTTAACTAAAAATGAATTGTGTAACTCTGATCATCGGCGTAGCCAAGTTGGGTGATTGCTCGAGCGCCCTTACTTGCAAGTTGTCCCATGGGCGTAGCCAGAATCAAATTTATAAGGAAGCTCCGGGATAATGCCAGAATTTATAAATCCAAAGAAATAAGAAATATGGTGGATAATAATGGATGAATCGGCGAATGGACAAGCTCTTCATTAATTTTATAAACTATGACTGAAGGCCACTTGCATCAGTTCTGGTTAACACTTTTTCCAAGTTAAACATCATAATCGGCGTTATCGACTTCCTGTTATAAGCATGGCATCGATAACGATGTGTAACTAGGGGTAAGTGTTAGCTAGACATGGTGCAAATGGCTATTAATAGGTTTAGTTGATTTCCTGTTCCTAAACTCAATAATGTTTATTACTTAATGTAAGGATGTTTCATTTAATTTGAAAAAAGTTTTACTTAATCTGAAAAAGGTTTCATTTAATTTGAAAATGGTTTCGCTTAATTTGAAAATGGTTTCATTTAAACTGAAAATGCTATATTTTTCTGCATAAAAATTAACAAGTATCTTAGTCTTAATCTCAATCTAATTCTCAGTTTTAATCTTAAGCTTAACTTAAATCTTAATCTTTATTTTAATTCTAACCCTATATTAATTTTAATTTTAATTTTAATCTTAATCATAATCGAAACAAAAAAAATTTTGACACTGCACCAAAAACACAAATGTCCCTCCACATTACTGTTTCGGAGATCTGTGCAGCGGCAGCACCAACTGCACAGTTCTCAACTAAAAACAGCAGTCAGTCTTAAAAGTCCTGTCGAATCGATTTTTAGATATCTATTGGGGAGTCACAAACTTTTGCGGAATCTTTAAGATTTAAGGTCCTCTTTTTCCTGTAAAATATCCAGTGCATCCCGGGAGGGCTCACCTCGTTCACCGTGAATGCTGCGATGCAACTACAAATAAATCGGCGCTACGCTATGCCGGAAACCTAAGACCGTTGTTTTACCAAGCCAGAAATAATAGGTATGCGGTATACCTATTCGATATACTTTTTAATAAGGCTAGCTTAGGTGCCGGGTAACAGTGACATCGCTGGAAACTTCGTTGGAAAGGCTCCCTTAAAACGTTACCCTCTGACAAGCAGCGACAAGGGACGCCTCTGTCCTCCTGCGTTACAATCTTGGATGGTTGGGCCTAGTGTTAGCTCGACGAGCGCTAGACTAACACGCATACTTCGTACTCGCGATAATTAAATTACATACTCTAATAAATACCGAATCGCCATTGTGCGATTAGTGTTCACGCGGTAAAACTAGGAATTTCAACTGATTCCTTTTGTATCAGCTGTCAAGAGGAAGATGAGGTGGAATCATCTCCACACTTTCCTTAAGACTGTCTAACCTTTACGAGGCTATGATGGAAGTATTTTGGCTCGCGCTTGTTAACTAACACTGTGCTCGCAGGGATCAAAATTAACCGCATTAGAAATTTGGCGGCGTTTTGCCGACTAAACAAAGGGCCTACGCTCAGTTTTTTTTTTGTGGTATCACAAACGACAATCTCTTAATTGTCCAAGTGTGTGCCTTGCCTTGGGGCAACTACTTTAAGCTAACCCAACCCATCCTGTACTTCTTTGAGCTATGCAATAGTTGGTCACATAAGGTATACCACCTGGCTGTCCCAAAAAAAAACGATATTTATCACGATCCTTCTGCTTTCCAAGATTACCATTCGAATGATTATTCAAGTATCTTCGTTAGCAAAAATACCAAAGCTGGTAAAAACTCTCTAAATCTTGAATGCGAAGAGATATTTCTACTGGAAAGTCCCTCGATAAAATTCCTCTAAGGATACCTGATCTTAAGAGTTCTCTGAGTTCAAAAGTTGTAACAATACTATGGTGATGCGCATGAGCGACTGGTCTCGCGCGCTCTAAACTGCCTTATAACCCGGAAAAATAAAAAAAAGTCCATTTAATTTTAATGGCTTCTATGTAAAAAGACCTGATCTTCCGATTCAGATAGCTAAAAACAATATTACAAATTACCATCATTGAAACAAATTACAAATAAATTTTAATTTGGAATTTTTACGGTGAAAATATAAATATTTTGGGAAACACATAGCATCATCGGATAGCCCGTGCAAAAATCTATAAAAATCAAAGTTTTCGAATTTTCCCCCCATATTCTGACTGCCTCCCAGCTAGTCGAGAAGTGACTTGTTTCGCGCCGCTCAGCGCGCCTGGGACGTTTGACGGAATTTGTCCCATATATTCATAACAAAATAAATAAATAAAGTAAAATCAAAATTAATCAAGGATTCGTGCGAATCATCGTATACATACATACAAATGTATGTATATATGTTCATGTATAAATTTGCTATAAAATCAATCTGCGCCAATTTGTTATGTACACTCGTATGTGCAAATTAATTTACATACCTTCGAGATGGGATCAATAGCCGCAGCGACGATGTTAGCGTGTGGTATGTATGTAAATCTATGCGAGTACGTTGTTGTAGTACATATGTAAGTTGTTGTTGTTGTTGTTGTTGTTGTTGTGCGGTTGCAAATGTGCAACAACTTACATACAGGTTGACTGCTATGCAACAAAGATGAGGTGGTTTGCTGTTGCGGTGACTGAGGTTGTCACCTGAGCGTGTAATTTCACGTTTATAATTATTTATGTGTTGGTGTTGTTGCAACACCGACTGATAATAATTAATGCGCACTCTGTGATTAACAACTTTTGCTTGGCTTAACAACTGTGCTTTTATTTCTGCCACACTATTTTTTATTTATTTATTTTTTATTTTTTTATTTATCTTTTATTTATTTGCACTTTTTCTGACAACTTCATTCATGAATGCCTGTGTATTCACTTGCACCTGTTTATAAAAAGCTGTTGTTATTGTGTTTGTTGTTGGCTTTGTTGCAACAAGACGCAGTTGTGGTGATTGTGGCCAGAAAAATACAAACAGCGTAGGTAAATGGAAGGGAATGTAATGTGTAAAACTGAAAAGAAAAACTGAAATGACGAAATGGGAGTGGCTGGTAAGTAAGTGGCAACAGCAATGGCAGACAGAGCCGCAGCAGCAGCTTTCAATTATATGCGCAAAAATAAAATCAGCACAGCAGCTTAAAATAATTTTGTTAAAAATCGTTTATTTTTTATTGTGATTTCTTGTTGTCAAGCTATTAGTTGCCACACACCAGACACACAATCACCCTACGCGAAACGAGTTAAACGAGATTTGCGCGTCGTCGTCGTCGGCTACTGCAACTGCAGCAAAAATTAAGTATTTAGGCCTTTGCTGCATACATATATTTATGAGTGTGCCAATATTTTTATTGTTGCTAATATTTTGTTAAAACTTTAATATGTGTATGTATGTATACTAGAGTGGTACTTAAAAATCAAATAATCGCGTTTTTTTAGTCACTCCCCCTAAATCGATAATATCACGGTCACAGGCATCACATATAAAGTTTGGTCCCGATTGGAGTCAGTTAAGACGTCTTCATAGGGTAATCTGAACTTTGGCTCCTGTGCGAGACGTCTTAACCGTCTTCAATCGGGACCAAAATTTATGTGTGATATCTTCGACTATAGTAGCATCGACGTAGGGGTTGAGGCTTAGCAAATATGATGTACAAATTTGCTTCCTACATTTAAGGATCACCCTAATGTACATATTAACTAAAAGTGTTGGCACAAAAATTAAAGTCTCTTTCAAATTTGGTTTACGACGATCCAATTAAGTTGCAAATTGAATTCATTTATGATTCAACTCGAGGCATTTTTTTCCTTAAGCGTTTTTAGTTGGAAAGCAAGGGTATGCAGTTTTATAGCCCATGCAATTTTAGTTTGCTAAAGTGCTAATTTAAATTTTTTTTTTGGTGTAATACGATTATTAAAACACTCGGCTATGGTAAGATATGTATGAATGTATGTATATGAGCAAATCTCACGAGTTGTTTTTTTAGTGTCTCTCGCAAGAAAAGAATACGCGAAGGCATTTACTTCACATTTATTTCAATCAATGGAGTTCCGAAAACACGTACAATAAAAAATAAATCAAGTATTTGAACAATTTTACTCTTAAAACGTTTATTTAGGCGAAAAAGAGCCGAAATTAGTAATTTTTTCGTTATTACTCGAAAAAATCATAATTATTTTGTTTTAATAACTTTGGGAAGTTTTCATATAGAACGTTCATATCAAAGGCAATGGAAGTTGGTACCAAAAGCAACATATCTGTGAAGTTTTAAGAGTGTGCCACCAAATTAAAAAAAAAAAAAGGCAGCATGCAGAATATTTGGCGCAGCTATTTTGTAATTTTTGAAACGCTTAAACGCTTTAGATGATTGTGTGTGGTGCTACGGGGCGTATACGTTATAGGCGCAATTACGGGTATGTGAGCACGCACGACTTGTTATTGTTACTTTTTTTAGTATATCTTTCTTAAGTTTTCATTTTAATAAAATTTCGCGATAGAATATTGTTCCTTATGCAAAACTGAATATAATGCATCGTATAAGAGAGATGTGCCACCATTTTTGACTAAACACACGTTTTTTTGGAAAAAGGTAATAACTCGCGAAATTTGCTCATATACCAAGCTGCATTTTAGAAGTTGATGCGTATATAACAACAATTCCCGAAGTAATATCTGTCTACATACATATTGCTCAATAGTATTTTTGTGTTATAACACAAAATCTCCCTTAATGTTTTATCAAATTCAATGATTGAAAAATATTCACGTTTCTCAAATTCAGTTATTTCTGAAGAAAAAGTGGTTAAAAAGCTAGAAGCGCTGTATCTGGTGAATCCAGCTCCATATCTTCTATAATACGCCATAAAACTATATACAAAATTTAAAATTTTCATGTAACAAAAAGTTGCTTACGGAAGACTGAGCGTCACTCTGGAATTGGTCCACTTAAACTGTATTTTTGTTGCTGCATTTGCCTCTGTCCAAGGCAACTTTTTAAAATTGGAAAAATTTTGTGAAACATATAAAATTCCGCATAAATTAACTTTCTATAGATTTTATGTAGAACATTTTTTATTTTCTTCTCGCAGCATTACAATTCAAAATCTTTCCCAAGTGCAAAATTATTTCATTGCTAAAAATGATTAAAGTTATGTTAGGTTAGAGTGCGTTATATATTCCTAGTGGTATATTTTCAGGTGCTGGATATGAAAACTACATATATGATGGATGAAATATACAAACTAAGAACATTGGGCGCTTATAACGGGTGATTTTTTAAGAGCTTGATAACTTGATAATAAAACGCATAAAATTTGCAAAATCTCATCGGTTCTTTATTTGAAACGTTAGATTGGTCCATGACATTTACTTTTTGAAGATAATTTCATTTAAATGTTGACCGCGGCTGCGTCTTAGGTGGTCCATTCGGAAAGTCCAATTTTGGGCAACTTTTTCGAGCATTTCGGCCGGAATAGCCCGAATTTCTTCGGAAATGTTGTCTTCCAAAGCTGGAATAGTTGCTGGCTTATTTCTGTAGACTTTAGACTTGACGTAGCCCCACAAAAAATAGTCTAAAGGCGTCAAATCGCATGATCTTGGTGGCCAACTTACCGGTCCATTTCTTGAGATGAATTGTTCTCCGAAGTTTTCCCTCAAAATGGCCATAGAATCGCGAGCTGTGTGGCATGTAGCGCCATCTTGTTGAAACCACATGTCAACCAAGTTCAGTTCTTCCATTTTTTGGCAACAAAAAGTTTGTTAGCATCGAACGATAGCGATCGCCATTCACCGTAACGTTGCGTCCAACAGCATCTTTGAAAAAATACGGTCCAATGATTCCACCAGCGTACAAACCACACCAAACAGTGCATTTTTCGGGATGCATGGGCAGTTCTTGAACGGCTTCTGGTTGCTCTTCACTCCAAATGCGGCAATTTTGCTTATTTACGAAGCCATTCAACCAGAAATGAGCCTCATCGCTGAACAAAATTTGTCGATAAAAAAGCGGAAAAAACCGAACACTGATTTTGGTAATAAAATTCAATGATTTGCAAGCGTTGCTCGTTAGTAAGTCTATTCATGATGAAATGTCAAAGCATACTGAGCATCTTTCTCTTTGACACCATGTCTGAAATCCCACGTGATCTGTCAAATACTAATGCATGAAAATCCTAACCTCAAAAAAATCACCCGTTATTTCTTCAACATCGAATTTTGAATTTTACGACATTGTACTTTCCGTTATGCCGGCGATCAGAAGGTGAGACATTGGTTCGCACAGTCACAATTCAAAAAGATTGACGATTAGCCATGCAAATCAACCACCAGCAATGCGGCCAATGTCAGTGAACAGCTTTCACAGCATTCGTCGCCAGTTCATGCCGGACGAACTCAGTAACAAGAATCATACGCAGCTGCCTAACAACTTAGACAAAAGTGTAATCGCGGTCTGTATCGTGCTATGAAATGCCAGATCATTGCAAGAGCTTATCCACGGAAAAAACGCTTTTGTTAGGTAATTTAAGTCAGCAATGGAAGATATGGCTTCCGAAGCCAAAAACACCATAATCAGTGCTGTTAAATTCGCTAATGGAAGTTGTGACCGGCAAGTGATACTGTTGGCCCAAAATTAAAAAAAAAAAAAAAAAATCGAAATATTTGGGACGAAGTTCGGCGGGTCCTTTTAGTTACAATTAAAATGTAAGAAGACCAAATCGTAGACAGATATCTGTCGTATATAATTTTTCTCGCAAAATATTTTGTCTGTAATTTATGCGAAAAGGAAGCTTCTTGGAAAGCCTGCTCTTTATTAACAGTAAGCGGAAAGTACTAAGGGTTTGATTTGACGGCTTGTTCTTCGTCTTTTCCAATGAAATCAAAATTTTCAGCAAAACGCATACCAAAGGCCTATTTCATAAAAGTGGCAGTAACAATTTTGACAACAGCGCACAGTGGTTCGGATAGCAGATCTAGCTGGACGAAAGTCAAAATTTTTTTGTTTTTAAAATACTTAATGGTACTTGGAATACATTCCTGACAATACATTCAAATAGAAATTGCTTTTATTAAAGCACTAACACATGAAAACAAACAAAAAAAGTTAAGTCAACGCCGCCTATTTGAGAACTCTATTTTAAAAGCTGAAATTTAACTTAACTGGTTGTGTGTTAAAACAGAAAAATACTTGCAGTTATAAAAACTTTGGTTATGTAAGAGTTAAAAAAAATAGTAACTCGCGAATTTTCTGCTTTCTGAAATTAAAAAATTATACAACAGGCATGCAAATCTTTAGCGCTGTTATACAATTTTTTCTGAAATTTATTTGTGTTTCTTGCTGTGATCTTAAATTTTAGTCATGGTAAAGAAAATCTTAAGAAGTGAGTTGTTTGACATTTGGAGAAGTGTTGCTGAAACTTCTCAAAGACAACAAGGTGTCCGTGATTATGTGATTAGTAAATTGAAAGAAATATCTGATGAAAATGCTCGTTCCGAAGTGAATAAAGTAAATTAAGTAAATGACTTTAAATTCGTAATCAGCAACCCAGAAAACCTCCAGATACCCAGTTACATAGAAATCTACCGATTTTTTTTAATTTTCGTCCGCCATATTGGATCCGCTATTTTGAATTTTTTGTAAATGACTTTAGATATGTAATCAGCGACCCAGAAAACCCCCAGATACCCAGTTTCATAGAAATCTACCGATTTTTTTTATTTTCGTCCGCCATATTGGATCCGCCATTTTGAATTTTTTATAAGTAACTTCAGATTCGTAATCAGCGACCCAAAAATCCCCTAGGTAAGAAGTGGTGTAAAGATCCATCAACGAGTATTTGTTTAAATAGTTTCGTCCAGCTAGATTTGCGATCCGAACCACTGTGCAGCGGGCATTTTTCGTATTGTCAGTGACAATTCGACAACAAATATGTACTCTAATGGATACTTACAACATTTCGACTTCCTAAGTTCGGAATATTTGGCTTTCATATTTATTTGAAGAACATTTTTCTAGTCATAAGATTGTAAGACATTGAGTTCTTTAACTCTCTCAGTGCGAAGCAACATACGCCTTCGTCTCGGTACAGCAACCTATTTCGAAAGTTTACGGTTCTGTAGCAGTCATATGCCAAATTTTATGTTGACTATTATGAGGAACTTTTAGGTACACAGAAGTGGTAATTTTGGGGTTGTGCTATACGGGTCCGGGTGCAAATACTTAATTTAAAGTTATATAGATCAATTTGCTTGGGAGAGAGTTCTTTTTTAAATGTAGTCCAAGGTTAACTTTTCAAACCCTAGCTTGATTTTTCCAAAATTTAAAATTTTCCTACATATTTTATTAAAATTTTCGAAAAAAATACCTATTTCCTCGTTGGAAATTAGAACAAATGGTGCGGGTTTCTAGCTTTTTTCCAGCAATAAACATATTTGAGTCACCCTACTAGGGCTATATGAAAAACTCTTTACTGAAGTAGACAAAGGTAGAACCCATCAGGTCCTGGCGATTTTTATGACCCGAGAGTGGATTGCATTCATACTATACTCAACATAGGTACTTATACTCATGAAACATAATTAAAAATTCTGTAGAACTTAATTAGTTAAGGGAGCGAATGCTGAATTAAAGGCAGCATGCAGTCTTACGCATGTACCTAGTAATTGCTTTTGGCTAAAAGCCAATGACTTGCTTTCAGTCAAAAAATCAAAGCCCATACGGGCATACATACATATATACATGTAGGTCCATCAATAAACTAGAGGGAATCTCATGCTGAATGTAGCATTTTAGTACAGCACACAACACTCAACTGTCTCATATTTTCGATTATGGAAAGTGTTTAGGTTAATTAAAATCCAAGTAAGTTCTCACAACAGACATGCCACGTAAATCACAGAAACTCTTGCCTAGTGCCAAAGTGTAAATGTCAAAGCTTCAGCTATGCATCTACCTGAGTGCACAAAGATGGTAAAAAATTACTAATAAGCTGACAAGTTTCCATTAGATATAATGATTAGTCTTGTTGGGCAACTTGTATTTGCGAAATTAACAGTTAGCAACAAAGACATACCTAAGCAACAAGAACCACCACACCCCGCCAACCAAGTCATACACTGGTTGGTTGAGTAGCATAGTTTGTCGATACATATGTATGTATGTACAAGGTTTGATGTTGGAAAAAACCCGTTGCTTAGAAGTTCGGTTTTACTGCTACTTCTTGCTGTGAATACCTACATACTATTGGTAGCATTATGGTTGTTAGTATGTATGCATGAATGTACTTATGTATGTACGAGTAGATAGATGGATAGATATTTATTTCAAAAGAGGTCTGCACTGCGACCTAGTGGGTCCATTTAGCCCGCATGTACTTACAGTGACTCAAACAAATGACCACGTGTTGATTTTCTTCAAATAGTGGTAATGTTTTTCGGGCTACATTTTTTTGTTACTTTCCTATAAAAATATCGTCCAAACTTTAACAAAACCCGTATAAATTACAGCTTCAAACTTTGTACAAAATCTAGCAAAATTAAACAAATTTTCATCAAAAGTTCAACTTTTTGTTCTGAATCTTCTCAAAAATCAGCGCGATTTTTTAGCCGGTCAAAACTTAGACTTCATTAAACTAAAATTGTATGGGCTACAAAACTGCATACCCAGAAATGTTCTAAAGATTCAGATAAAAAAGTTGAAGTTTTGATGAAAATTTGTTGAATTTTCCAACATTTTTTATACAGTTTGAAACTGTGATTTATATGTTTTTGGGTAAAGCTTGAACGGTATTTTTATAGAAAAATTACAAAAGAAAAAATAGTTAAGTTTTTTGTTACACATGTTTTCATAAAAATACCGTCCAAGCTTTAATGAAAAAACATACATATATATAACTCGCAGTTTCAAACTTTATACAAAATTGAGGAAAATTCAACAAAATTTAATTGAAATTGAAACATTTTAATCTGAATCTTCAGAACATTTCTCCAAGTTTCAAACAGATAAAAAATCCAGCTAAATTTGGATATTTTTTCTTTTGTGACGGATTTTTGCACTTTTTTCCACAAAAGCAAGCATTTCTTATGAAATAAAAAAATCTACACCAGTTTTTGTAAATGCACTGCAAAACCAGTCTCAAAATAATGATTCTCAAAAATCCACGAGATTTTTTAGCCAGAAATGTTCTAAAGATTCAGTTTAAAGTTGAGATTTTTTAGAAAATTTGTTGAATTTCCCAAAATTTTTTATAAAGTTTGAAACTGTGATTTATGTACTTAGTTTTGGTTAAAACTTGGACGGTATATTTATAAATAAAATAACAAAAAAAATTACGAATATTAAAAAAAAATCGACACGTGCTCACTTATTTGAGTCACTGTATGTATTAGTGCGCATATGTGTATAAAATGGTATTTATAACCAAGTATGCATATGCATATATACACTCACACCCAGAAGTATTTGACCATAGAATTTGTCTCATTCATTTTTTTAATAAAAATATGGTTAATACCACAACAACAAAAAAGATAAAAATTAAATTTCTAAACTTTGTTTAAAACTCAGGAAAATTCAATAAATTTCCATTAGAATTTTCAACTTTTTAATCAGATTTTTCTGGTTAAAAAAATTAAGTTTTGAAATTTACAAAAATCGCGTTTATTTTTGAGAAATGTTTTGTTGAAGATGTTTAGCATTTTTTCCATACATAGCATTTACAAAAAAAATGTTGTATGGAAGAAAATGCGTAAAAAAGTTATCAAAAATTAACGGTAAGTCTTAGCTACTTCAAACCTGCATTTAAGTATGCATACTAAATTTTATAGGCTACAAAACTGCATACTCAAAAAAGTTATAAAAAAAGTGATAAAAAAGGTAAAAATTTGCATGAATATTTATTTATTGAATTTTTGTGAGTTTTGCACAAAGTTTTGAAATTATATTTTTATGTATTTTGTTGTAGTGTGAACTATATTTATATAAGAAATTAGCAGAAAAAATTTGAAATTCAAATTTGTGCATATATTGTGAGAAATTCTCGGGGCAAAAACTTTTCGCCGTGTTCATTCCTTAAACAAATTCGGCTTTTTTGTCACAATTGTAATACATATTTATGGCTTACATACACCTGCGGTCAACTAATTAGCACCTTAATTCAAAATGAATTGTTTGCAACTTATATTTATTTATTTTTAGTAATTTTCATTTAAAACATAATTCAATCTCTAATAGAAATCACATTAAAACACGTTTCAAAGCTTTCACAAATTTGAAAAAAAATTAATCAAGCTTCAAAACATTGTCCTCAAAATTTTAAAATTTTTAATCAGAATGTTTAGAAAATTTTCGGGCATTTTTAGAATTTTTTTTTTGTGGAGGGTTTTTTTTCATAAAAAATAAATTTATGGAAGAAAATGCGCAACACCCTCCACAAAAAAAAAATCTAAAAAATCAACGGTAATTTTTAGCGAATTGAAACTTGCACTTTATTAGACTAAAATTGAATTGGGTATAAAACTGCATACCCGAAAACTTTCTAAATATTCTAATTAAAAATTTGGATCACAATTTTTTAAAGTTTAGTTAATTTTTTTGATTTTTGTGCAAGCTCAATGCTTGTTTTATGCGATTTTTTGATTTTGGATGTATGGATTGAATTATACTTTAAATGAAAATTATAGAAAATAAATAAATAAACATAAGTTGCAAACAAAATAATTTGGAATTTTGGTACTAATTAGTTGGCCGCAGGTGTATGTATGTCTGTTGCGGCACGCTATTCCTTGTGTGCTGGGATATAACTTGAATTTTTCCTTTATTCCGCAGAAGAAAATTGTTTGCAGAAAGACAGGCATCTTAAAGTGAATACCTTCAGTGTTTGAACTCACTGATTTTTTTTCGCTACAACAGCATATAACTTTAACTAAAACTGTACGAAACTTTTTTATAAAATTTTCAACTAAAAATTATGTCTATCGGCACTCCCGTAATACGCCCGCACCTAATTTTTAGTTTGAGGTATGGGAAAGGTCGAAAAGTCTCGAGTGTTGTTCGCCACAACTTCAAATTCAACACATTTCATTAAAACAATTTTAGTATGTACTTATTGTTGTTATCTTCGCTTGTAGCACTCGCAGCAAACGGATCTGCTATGCACATAAGTACATATGTATGTATGTACGTGAAAAAGGAGCACTGCACTAGTCGTTGAAAGGGGAAAGCGTGAACTGATTGAAGGCGTTTACGCGAAACCGGCCCAAAGTTGAAGGCGCTGCAAGAAAGCCAGCCTGCAGGGGAGAGAAATCAACAAACAAATGCAATCAACCGATGGACAGCTTAACAGGCAACCGACAACCGAATAAACGCGCCACAGAGCAACGGACTCTTTTAGCTGTCTCACTGACGATAAGCGGTTTTGCAAATATTCGCGTATTCGCTTTTGGTAGCAGCAATCTTCCAGTCAACACGACAAGCGCAATCCAACTGATTTCCACTAAAGCAAAAATTCACTATCGTTGCGTCAGTCGAATATAAGAATGGTTGTTTGGCTGCTTTTTGTTGTTGCATGTGCTGCAGTTGCGGTGGCTGCCACTCAGTGTTGCATGCGGTTTTTACTGTTACAACCGGCAAAACTACAACCAAAACTACATAGATATATGTACATACATGTAATATGGCAGCTAGCTAGTCGGCCCTCTCATTTCGAACTTAACCAAACTAAAAAGGCGAAAAAGAGCATAGCAACACAGCCAGAGTAGTGTGTCAGTGTGAGTTTGTTAGCATTTGTGTTGGTGTTCGCTGACATTTGGCAAACAGTAACAATGCTTTTAAGCACTACAAAAGCGGCAACAAGGCAGAATGTTTCAGCAAAAAGTAATAACCAAAGTTACAGCTGGGACACTGACACAAAGCCAAACATATAGATACGTATATGGAGGCGAAAGCAGCAAGGAAACCGAAAAAAATAAAATAAAAAATTATGCATATGCTATAGCAAAAATGTTAGCAAATAATGTATTAAGGCACCTAAGTATTTCGAGCGACATGAAAAAGCAAAAATACAAATGACGCGAGTGACGGTAGCAAAAATCAACTAATGCCGATGCATTTGATATCTACATACACACTCACTAACATACACACATCGCCACACATCGTGCAATCGTACAATGACTTGCATATTAATTGTCAAGTCTTTTTGGCCAACGTTTGCTTGCTAGCAATATGACAACAAGAGCAACAAAAAAATAAGCATTGTACTTGCAACAACAGCAACAGCAACAGCGGCAGCACTATCCATCATTATTTGCTTACACAGCGTCTGGCTGGTTGTTGTTCCCTACCTCAACAACAAATCGAGTAAGCATGAAAGTAAACAGCTCAGGCAACCCAAAACCAATACACCCCCTTGCCTCTTTTCCGCCGCTGTGACCCCTTTAAGCAAAGTCTGTTGGCTGTCATGCGGCATATGCACAGCGCCATCAAATCAGTTGGCTTGTCAGCTTGTCTGGGTCGCAGCGTATAGGGACAGGAAAGAGTATGTGCAGTGAGGGAGAGTGTTCAAATAATATAATGGAAATGAAATGGAAGAGAATACAACAAATAAATAGTATATTAAATAATTTAATATAAAAAAATTAGTTTAATTCAAAAAATCAAAAAAATATATATATATGGCGCTTACACCTTTGCTAAATATTTGGCCGAGCTTCTGCTCCGATTTGTCTTTCGTAAGGCAATTGTCAATTCTGACAACTACCTTGAAAGCTCTTTACAGTCTTTCGAAAGATTAATTCAAAGATGTTGTACGCGTTTTAGTAATAAGATTAAAAAAAAATTAATCAAATTAAAGAAATTTGTATATTTTTCTTTTTAAAACAATAAAAAATAATAAAAAAAGAAAACTAAATCTTAAGAAAAAGAAAAAATAATAAAATGAAAGTAAAGCAAAAAATATATTCTTAAATTTTAAATGAAAATAAAAAAATATATTTTTTCTTTTTATAAAAACAAATTCTAAAAATTGCAATAGAAAAAGGAAAAAATTAAATTAAAAAATAAGAAAATAGTAGACACTTAAAAATTAAAAAAGTCTTAGTTTTAAAACAAAACCTAAAAATTATTTTGCTTTTTAAAACACTAAAATCTAGAAACTAAAAGAAAATGAAATTAAGAAAAGAAAAATAAACTGAATTCAAAAAAAGAAAAAATCTAATGAAACAAGTTTCTAAAAATTAAATAAAATTAAAATATATTTTGCTTATATAAACAATAAAATCCACAAAATTTAATAACAATTAACTAAAAGAAAAACTAAATGAAATTAACAAAAAAAATATTATTCTTTTTAAAAGAATAACATCTAAAAATTTAATTAAGAAAGAAAAAAAAAAATGTTGTCAAAAAAGAAAAAATCACATTAAATAAGCATAAAAAAATTAAATAGAATTAAAAATATATTTTTCTTTTTAAAATAATACAGTTTAAAATTAAAATGAAACAAAATAAATTTTTTCCGCGAGTGGCGAACGAGAGAACTTGTTTTCTAAGACTTCTGTGCTGCCTCTTATTTGTGTCTTCTGTGCTGTCTTTTATTTGTCTTGCGGCAGACTTTTCACTGTCTTAGCCAGAATTGCCCTGTTAGATGTTGCTCCGACCAGGGGTCGAACTCAGGACATACACAGTGGTGGTATGCCCTTCTAACCGCTTGGCTACAGAGGCCGAAATTAATATTAATAAAAACAAAAAAAAAAAAGTTCGGGCGAAACCGAACATTATGTATATACCCGGCGCACGTACTACGCCGTCCAACAAAATTAAACTTTTTTTTGCACCCATAAAAAAATCGAGCATTTTCGGAAAGTGGACGCAAAAAAGTATCCGTATTTTGCCATTCTTTCAGATCAAGCTTGTATGGGGATAACAACCAAAAAGAACTTAAAAACCCCTATGCTGAAGAGGTCAATAGAACATTGTCTTGTGATTTTTTAAACTTTATTAAACTTCGTATCTAATATGTGATTTTGCGATTGCCAATTACGAATCTGAAATCGGTTTTCAAAATTTCAAAATGGTGGAACTAAATTTTTATGAAATTTGACATCCAAAGGTTTTTTGAGTAGTTGATTTCAAAAACTAGTGTCAGTTTTCAAAATTCAACATGGTGGATAGATTTTTAAAAAAGTTAAAGATTTTTATGAAATTTGACATCCAAAGGTCGTTTGAGTTGCTAAATACAAAACTCAAATTAGTTTTCAAAAATTGAATATGGCGGATGAATAAAAAAATTTCAGATTTTTATGAAATTCGACATCCAAAATTTCTTTGAGTCGCTAATTACAAAACTGAAATAAATTTTCAAAAATTCAAAAATGGCGGAGGAAATATCGCGAGTGAATCACACATTTTAAGTTTTCAAATTTTGATTTTAGTCTTGTTATTATCCACCACTGCATCGACAATGTGCTCAATTAGAATTACCCCATATTCTAACAAAGGTATAAAACTCAGCGGATCGCTGTTGTGATTCCTGCTACGCCGCAAATTATGCCGCTACAAAAAAATTTCTAATTATTGTGCCTTTCTTTAGCGCTAAATTCTGTGACTTTTATAGACTAAGGGGGGGTTAATGAAATAATTGAACCGAGTTTGTCAGAAAACGATAAAGCGCTTACCGAGATAAACTTATGAGCGCTACGCACATTTCCCAAAACTTTGCAAAACTCTCATTTATTGCTAAAACATTATTGCAAACATAGATTGCGATTGAAGTAGCTTCTTTAGTAACTGATTTATCGCAGTTTTTGTATTTCTGTAAATTACTGTTATGTGTGAGGTGGGCATGGTCAATGCCCGATTTCGAAAATTTTCAGGTTTGACTCTAAGCAAACCATTTTCCAAAAATTTCATAATTGTCTTATTTTAGGCCAAAATTTTACCTCACTTAAAAATTTTCAACAATTTGGATTCAGTATTTACTGAAATATCGTAGTTTTTGCATTTTAAGAAAATACCGTTATATGGGATGTAGGCGTGGTTGACGTACGATTTCCCTCATTTTCAACACCAACCTATCCTGGCTAAAGGGCTATCTAAATACCAAATTTCATTGAGAAATCTAAATATTTGGGCGAGTTATCGTGCACACGGGCATACGGACGGATAGACAGAGATGGATGGCTTAGTGGGTTTCTCTATTCATTCAGAGCATTTTACTATATATTTATATATCTATATCTATTTCGATTTTTATAAGCTGATAACAGCCGTTACGCTGCACACAAGTGTGCTGGGATATAAAAATATGAGGACGGACATTTTTGCAAATCGCTCGAGCATATCTTTCTAGCCACTATCGTATTTCAATCAGGGCTTGGTTAAGTCTGTGAGCGTTTTTTGGTTGGTATACCGTCATAGCTTGCATTCCAAAGGTATTGGCTGAGGTCTGAGTCCAGCGCTGCACCCGAGACAAAGTAGATTGCCAGTTCAGTTTTTCCAGATCTCTACTAAATCTCTTGTTAAACTTTACTTGAGTTTCCCGAAGTTAAGAGGCTAATGATGGCCGAAAGCAGGTACTACGCGATACAGTTCAATGCATTTCCAGTACTGAACAACAAAACACAATAGGTCCTTCTGCAGCAGGTTAAACTCATACCTGAGTAGACTGAATGCGGATGTGCCAACTGAGTGTCCGGCATGCGGAGAGACCCCACATGACTCGAAACATCTCTTCGCACGCCCGGAAAACCCGACAACCCTAACGGCTTTGTCCCTGTGGACTGACCCGGTAGAGGCTGCACGCTTCCTAGAGCTGCCGTTAGTGGAACTTGACGACAACGACTGAGATATCAACCGATCTGGGCGGGGTTGTTGTAGCCGCTACAACAACAACAACAATAACAGGTCCCCTTTTATTTTTTTCAGATGTTTGATGGAATCTATTTCTCGATCGAAAAACTTAATAAATTTCTGACCAAAACGCAACATTTCCGGACATTATATTTCTTATTCTTATTTTGCACTACAACCCTTTGTCGGTTTGGGTCGAGACCAAAAAGTTTCTTCAAGTGCCTCACTTTTGTGCGAATTTGCGTCAGTGGATCATGCCGAGTGCAGACCGGTTCTTTTGTACTTGGTTTTTGTTTGCGGGCGCTCTTGGTTTCGTTGTCCACTGGAGCGCCATTGTCGATGCGTACAACATGGCATGTTGGATCAAATATCCCAAGTACGATTTTAACATCGCGATGGCGGTGCCCTCCTAGGTAGCACGCAAATGTTAGGCTGTCGTTGTTAAATTTTGCCTTTATGCGGTTTGTGGCAATTTGTTCACTGATGAGGCTGAACCTGGAAACAAGGTATCGGGTTCTATACCCAACCACAAATTCTGCAAAAAAATGTGTGCGTCGTCTCATGGCAGCTGTAATAGATGATACATCGTACACATTTTTGCAGCCATGCCCCGTCCATTGCATTTACTGAACTATGGTGATGTCAGCGTGGTACTTTGTTATGACATCCACCAGTTGGATAGAGGCATCTTTCCTATGAAGGGTACGGACGTTCCAGGTACAAATTCGTAAAGCGCAGTTCTTGTTCAGTTTGCGAGGGCCGTCAACGTATGGGGAGGTAGTTATCCAAGTTGGCTGAGGTTGCCTTTTTCCAAATATCTAAAAAACTGTTTAGTGGAAATTATTGCGTTTTGTTTGACAAATCCTAAGTTGAGTTTTACTCAAAATTTATAATACTGTACTTATTTTTGTACAAAATTGTATGTGACTTTATCTTCGAGGTAGCCATCTCAACCTAAGGCTAACAATATAGTGGGTAAGGGCGTCAGAAATTTTTTACTCCTAAATGTATGTTTTAAATGTATTCAACTTTAAATTTTTTCTCATTACAGCCTTAGCCAAAAGTATGTATACTAAATCTCTTCCCTTCAGCAGTAGTTGTGCTACTGTATTTGCCATTTTTAAATTAAAGTCCTATTAACTAAATCAATCTCTTCAAGTCAAAAAAAGAAGCTTAATTGACCTGAACATAAGCTTAACGCATAGTTAGATTCAAAAGAGAAACAAATTAAAATATCAGCAAAGACTCGCATTGAATGATTTCAGAAGGCAACATCACAGTTCAAGACATATTTTTTAAAATTCAGACTATCCGAATAACTATTAAGAGAGAAGAAATCGAAATTCAAACTGATTAAAAAAAGTAAGCACATATTCAAATACAAAAAAGTTAGATTAGAAGGTAAACCCAGTGTCACAGGCTAAATGATTTACGAAACAGCAGATATGTACGTCAACGAAGCAAAAGGAAATTCGCACGTGGGGAGATACAATAGAAAGTGAAAAAGAGTGAATAAAAAATTGTAAAAAAAGTCTCTAGAAAAATTAAAGGCTCACGAGTGGGTGAAAACAAAATACATAGTAAACAAAGTCGCAAATAACAAGCAAACAAAGAAACGAACAAAGAGGTTATCATCAAATGGGAGTAGAAACTCATATCGCTGCAATTGAAGTGGCAGCAAGGCTGGGTATTCCAATTCCCTAAAGAGATGCAATACGAAAGCGAACAAAAAAAAAAAAAACAAAAAGTGGCAACGAAAAAAGAAACACAAACAGCCTTTGCGTTCCACCAACGCGAGTGCAGATTAGAAAAGGAACGTGAAATAAACGATTACAAAACAATGAAAAGAACAAGCCAGATATCTAAAATACCTTTGAGAACGTAGGAGAACGACCTGATGCAGAAGTATAAATGCAAAAAAAATGCAGAAAAAAAAGCAAATGCCAACGAAGGCCGTTCAGAGGCCAGAGCCATCACATGCTCAGGCGGCCAACTAAACTAGCGCACGTTTTTGCCAGTGGAGTTGCCAGCAGTGCGACAAACAAACAAACAAAGCGAGCGGCACAAGCTTCTCATCTGCGTATTTGCTGCTTGTCTCAATATTCAGAGCACACACATGAAAAAGGGCGGGGTTCAACAAAAGTTCGCGAGGGTTATAAAATACGAAAAGAGTCTGCTAAAGGACCATTAATTAAAATTAATTAACAGGTTCACAAGGGTTTTAAGCACCATTTTTTTCTTGGAAAAGCTTGTTGCTAACAGCGTTGCCACTGACGAAAAAGAATATTTACCATCTACTTGAAAAAAAAGTCTTCCAAAGCCGGAATATATCTACCAATAACATTTTCTAGTTATTTTAAGAGAATAAAAACTAGCTTTAGCTCCATTTTTTTTTTTAGTTATTTTAATCAAAATTAAATTTTTTTATTAAACCGCTCTTTGCAGCTCTCAAGAAAAACGAAAAATTCATATAAAATGACGCAAAAGCAATGGAGAAGAAATTTTCTACAATCAAAATATTTTAAATCAGTTAGCAGCTCTCAATAAAAAAATGCTAGAGTATTTATTTCTTCAAGAAAATTTACAGCAAAAGCAAAGTACTTTTTCAACCAACAGAAATAATGAAAAATATTTCTTGTGATTTTTCTTGAGAGCTGCAAACAGCCCTTAAGGATCTTTTTATTTAACTAATGATGTGGTATTTGAAATCATATCAATGACATCTTCTCGGTTTCCTTCACCCAAAAGCGAAAGTGATGAAACTAATGACAACAACAAAACTTCATCCTAATTTAAAAATCTTCAATTATTATAGACAAATACATTGACTCAAAAAATTTCTATGTGATTTTTTTTTAATCCACAATGTTTTTCAAGTATACATTTTTTACTATTCTTTTCATAAGAAGATTGTTTGCGCTTTAACCAGGCGCATAAAAATCAAGGATTCATTCTATATACAAAACTAAGAAAAATTCTAAAAATTTTCGTCTAAATTTCGAACTTTTTACTCTGAATTCTTAGAAAATTGATGGGTATAAAGTTTTATAGCCCATGACATTTTAGGTTAACCGACAATGTGCAGCTGAAAGTTCCCGTTGATTTTTCAATAAATTTTTTGCCGCCGGCCTTTTGTGTTTTTTCTTTTATTTAGCAATTGCCATTGGTAAAACTGGCGCTGAATTTTTTATATATTTTTTTGTGGAAAATTATAGGGTTTAATTACACTCCTGTCCATTTTTTTATTTAAAGAATTATTTAAAATATTTAGGCAATGAGAAGCTCCTCAGAATTACAGTAAAATGAGTTTTGAATGGAGCACGATATTTTCGCTTCGAAAATTAATGCAATAAAGTGGACTACACTTTTGGAAAGATATATGTAATGTAAAGATAACTACGAAAAATATAGCGGGAACGGAGAGTTTCATTTGTTTTTCAAACAAAATACGTTAACAAAAATCTACCAAATTTAAAAAAAAAACCTTAGATTAGAAAAGATTAGTTAGCGGAGCGTGTAGGCCACCTAGTTACTGCGGTCAAGGACGGTTTAATGAGGCAAACCTCTATTTGGTTACAAGTCTTCACTGATCCACATATCATTAAGAAATCTCACGAGCGCCCTCAACTGAGCGCTGTTTAGGTCATGTGCTACTAGATAGCGTGATCTTAGAATGCGAAGTCTGGGCAAAGTATGGGTTTCACACAAGAATGACAGTTTGCAACGTCGTGGGTTTCACAGTGACATCTTATTTGCCCTGCCGTTTCTTGTTCCTTATTATACAACCTGCAGTGGCCGTGACAAGTGCTTCGCTACCTTGTAGTGACCAGTAAGAAAGCTTGCTAAATTCGTACTTGGTGCTAAGCCTAATGGATATCCGGGATCTAGGATTTACTCTATATGCTACCTACCGTACTTGTACAGTAGCTTTGCGCATCTTTATTCATCCAGATTTATTTACTTCGCCTATTGGAGCTCCATAGTAGACCAATGAAGCGTCCTGGGTCTATGGGGTACGCAGACGACGCTTCTACCAACCAACCCAATCATCCCATTTTATAGAATAGATGAAGCCAAATGATGCCATAGATTTTAGCGAAGGAAGCAGCAAAAGATATGTAACAAATATCATTAAAATTCATCAAAATTTGTATGTTGTTCTAAAGACATTTAATGAACTTTTGCAGAGCCCCACCCGTAAAAGTACTGTAGATTGTATGCACAGGTACTATTTTTTGCGAAAGTGGAAAGAGATCTATCTTAGCTGTACCAAAAACTGAGTATCTTTATATTTTTACATAGAAGTATCTACTTGTTTGTAGTTATCCGTTTCTCAGCGGATGTTTACATACTTGTTTTACTCGCATCTATCTGTGTTGCACGAATTGTTGGGCCGTTCCATTCATTGTCGTTCGGCAAGCTCGTCGCGTAACGGAGCAACAACGATAACCTATTACAAAAAAAAAAAGAAAAACGAACAGAGAACAGCAAACAAAGAAAAAACACACAAACAAACATACAACTAAGTTTAGAGACCGCCTTTGGAGTTGATTACTTTACCAGGGTATTCTACGATAGCTGGGCCTACTACATAAATATCTACATATGTAGTTGACAGTTTTAGTCTTGGTAGGTATTTGCTGACTAGATAAAAGCCAAAATGCCCTTAAAAATAGATGCAAAGGGATAAGGCCAGTAGGTATTATTGCCGTGACTTTTTCCCAGTTCCTTTCAGCGCCGCCGAAACAAAAGGTGCACGAAAATGAACATTTCAGTGAGATTAGAATGCGAAAAATGCGACAAGCGTAAGTAAAAGTGTATGACAGGAGCGACCTTTTCGATGGGAGGCATGCATAATGCACATCAGAGCAAAAGCAAGCAATATGCGCTACGTGTTGTTGTGTAAAATTTGGTTTTCATTAGGGTAGTTCGCTCTTTTGCGTATTCGATGTAACTTGCGTTAGTTTAACTGAAGGAGCGTGTGATTTGTTGTTGCTAGTGGTACAATAAATATACTTGCAACAAAAATCACACGCTCATCACGTTACACTTACACAAGATACAACGGCTACACAAAATAGCGAATATTCATATTGTGTTTTGAAGCAAAAGCAAAAGTAGTGAAATCGCGAATGTTGTAGAGAAAAGGTTAGTTTATCTTAACATAGAAGTAATAAAACGTGAGTTCATGCAAATTAACTTGGTATGAAAATGCGAAAATAGGTATGGAGAAAAACTAAATTAAGTGAACTATGCCTCTACGATGAGCTAATGGTGCGCAGATGGTAATGAGCTCTTCGAATGATTCCTCTTCTTCACCACAGAATCTGCAAATGTCTGCACTACAGAGGCCAAGCATGTGGCATGTGTTTGTTGCACGTAAGTACATACATATGCAATGATATACTCCTACAAATAACTGTTCTCTTTCTCTATTTAGTGATAAAAAATTAAAAACTGAGATTTCAAAAGAAATCTTAGCATCAGCCTCTATTTTTATACGCAATATAGTGGATATACATAGATTTCATTGACTCACCCAATCTAGTAAGTTAGTTTAGTGAAAATTCGAACTTACCTGAAAAGAAAAAAAATTATAAATATGTATGTATGTCAAAAATTAATAATACGAGTGCATTCAAAATGTTTTTAAAATAATGCATTTCCATAATTTGATAGATATGGAATCCGATAACTCAACCAAAATTTTATAACTCGACTAATTTCGATAAATTTCGATAACTGTACGTTTCGAGTGCTCGATAAATTTCGATAACACAAAAATGTATGTATCTGGATATACATCGATAACTCGATAAACTTTGGATACCTCTTTAAATGTCAATGACTAGGTTAATTTTAATAGCTCCATATTTTTTAAAAAAGATATCGACAAATCAACCCGTTACGCTCTAGCAACACGACAAAATTCGATAAGCAGTGATAAATCGATAAACTTATATAACATTAAAATTTCGATAACTTAATATGTTTTTAAAATTCCAAAAACTTCAATTCTATAAATCGAAAAATTTCAATAAATCAATAACTGTCGATAAATCGATAAGTTCAAATAACTCGCTACATTACGATTATTCGATAAATTCCGTTAACTCTGTAAATATTGATAAAGCATTACTTGTTACTTTTTAATTTCATTAACTTGACAAATTTCGATAGTCCCATAAATTTTTATAGTTCTCTAACCATCCGTAAATTTTGACAACTAATTTTTTGTGTTTATAAATTTCCACAACTGAATAAACATTGATCAATTTGAATAATTCGATACGTTGCGATAACGCAACAAACATGGATATATCGATAAATTTCGATAACTACAAACTTCGATGATCCTGTATTGCTCATTGTTTTTATTTACGTCTTGGTCTTCAACTTTGCCTTCACTTTTTTGTCTTAACCATTTTTATAATTTATTTATTCATCATCATATTTATCTTTACTACAATGTTTAATTTCAAATAGGAAGTAGAACAAAGTGCGAAAGCAGCACAAGTCGAACAGCTGGATTAATATTTAGATACTTACTATGGGCCAAATACAGTAAAAATGTACTTTTTGTTGTTGTTTTGTTTCTCGCTGACGTCAGGACCTTTTAAAGGACTGTGAAATTTTAAACAAATTTTAAACAAAATATTTCGAAGAATTATTTAAACAATCATGGAAAACGGGTACCAAATGAAAGATAAAATTCTGAATAATTTAAAAACATTAAAATTCTTTGGTTCCCAAGGATGAATAATTTTTTTTTAAATGTGCTTTTAATTAATTTTATTGTTTAAGCTAATAAATTTAGAAGGAAAAAATTCGAGAATGTAGTCATGTGTATATTGGTTCCTAGCATATAGATTTTTCTAAAATAAATATTGCAAATTTTCAATGTTCCGAGAAAAAAATTTTTAAAGGAAATTTTTCATACCCGACATTTATGCACCAAAAAATTTTATTTTATTTTTTGATTCTACTGAGTTTTTTCTTTAATTTAAATCTATATTGTTATTCTACATTGCACTGATTTTTTTAAAAAATTTTTTTTTTAATTAATTATAGCATTGAAATTTTAAAGACTTAAGAAAATTGCTCTTATCAGAGAGAAAAATTAAAAACCCCATTTTATTATATTTTACCCATATTTTCAAGAATATATTAATTTCTGTCCCACGGTGTAATATGAAACTTATGCATTTTTAATTAATTTCGTATATTTGGGCTGACAAATTCCTCTAAATAATGCGCTTCAAAAGATAAAAAAAAAACTTCTTAGCAAAAAAGCTACACAAAGTAAAGTTTACTGAAGCATAGCAATTGCTACAAAAATGTGATTTTGAAAAGCATAAAGCCAAAGCGGCTGAAGTAATAGTTTTGCTGGCAAAGCAATAAATTTAGTTGCAAGAAAACCAAAAAAAAATTATCACCAGAAAAACAGGCTAGATGAAGAGCACACAAACACGCTTCTACATACCCAGTTGGAAATTTGAAGAACGTTACGAAATGAATGCTTTCAGGCAGAGCTTTTGCTATGCGAGTAATAGCTTTTCTTTAGAAGCTGTGCTACAAGAACTTCGAGTAGCCCTGCGAGGCTGAAGAGAATGTGTATTCGGAAGCAATGGAGAAGAAATTAAGAAAAATACATTGGACAGGCATGTTGGTGCGAGTCAGGTGACAAATTTAATTTGTGCCACCTCTTTAATATTTGGTGTAAATGTTCCACTTCAAAGGAAGTTGTGGGAGATGGCCTTTATCTGACCATTCAATACAACAAGAAGTAGAGAATCGCTGTCGCTTCAAAAGCAGGTCTCTTTATCCAAAATTTTGCCGACTGGGTATGTAGATGCAACTGAAAATATGAATGTTTGTTTAAGTATTTATGCGCAAACTCCTGCTTCTAGTTATCGCTAAGGGTTTTGTTTTTCATACACACGCTTGCACAACACCACAAAATCATTGATGCGTCAATGGCAAATATTGCAAAGTCTTCTCTTCTTTATGAGCTGCCGACAATGTTGCTAAGAAGTGCAACGTGTCAGTGATAGTTATGGATTGATGTATACTTGCATCAGCAACGCGTGCTGATATGTATTAAATTTCAGCCATATGCTGCAACATGCGCCACAATCAAGCTGTGATGCAGTCGGGGAGTCTTGAAATGAGAGCTGAAATAATTTTGTTATTGCTTTACGACATGAGTCGACGACCTTCGCAAATAAAAAAAGGCAACATGTGAATGTATATATCTCTAAGGCAGGATGCACATTCACTAACAGTTTATTTAATGACAAAAAGTACATATGTATGTATGTGTTGCTGTCGCTTCTCTAGCCAACTCAGAAGCATAGATAATCGTTTTGCGTTAAGTCTGTAGCATTATCGAAGGCAGTTTAAATTGCAAATACTTAGGTGGTGGGATTGATTTGACACATCTAGTCTGTGCAGCTCTACTGCATTTGCTGTGAAGAGAGATTCCATGGTCAAACAATTTATTCAACCCAGTGGTCACGTGTCACGCCACAATGGAGATCGAAAGTCGTGGCAGTAAGGAATGTTGGCGCGATCAAATATCCGGGAAGCCAGTGGAAGAAGAAATTTGTAATCGCTCAGTCAAAAAAACGTTCCCATTTTTATTTTTTACTTTGATAAACAATTTTTTTGCATAAGTTATTAACAACTAGCTTCCCTGCAAACCATTTTTTCAGAGTATTCTGCATTGTAAAGAAATTTTAAAAAATTCGTTAAGATTTAATTCGATTTTTTGCCGAATTTTCTAAAATGAAATAAATTACGCACACTTCCATTCTTTTACGAAATTTCGGAAGAAAATCTGTGAAGCAACGAAAATAATGCTGCTATGTGAAGAATATCTTTCAGAATTTTTCCAGAATTTTCTTTTTTTTTTCGTACAGAAATTTCTTTACGAGTTCGTGTCAACCACTTCATATAATTTTCTTTGAAAATTCGTAAAAAAATCGTTACAGAAATCAGATACTCCTAACGATTTCCTTAAGATTTCGGGAACTTTGGTTTGCAGGGTTTTGAGCACAGCTCAGCCTGCATGAATTTTAGTTTAATTTTATAATTTGAAATCCAATAAAAACCTAACCCGAAAATAATAAAGTTTATAAAAAAAATTTCTTACGATCTCTGGGTTCCAGAAATTGTCAAATTGTAGGATATTTCAATATGAAACAAAGAAGCTACAGTTCGTAGTTAGTCCTTAAAATACATATTTTTTTTTTTTTAAATACTTTTATAAGAAGGCAATTGAATCATAATCATTATCTGAATAAAATCATAAACAAACACTTTTTTGTTTCATATTAATATCTCATTGGTATATTTCATTAATACATAGATTAAAATTTGAAAAAGGTGGAAAGTCTTTAATGTCAAGACGAAAAGTATTCCACTTTGTTCATTTTTTCAATTGAATTTGATGTTTTAAACAGGTGAACCCCTCGTATTAAAGTTCTCTTAAGCATCTTTCGTTTGCCATCCATATTATAATACAAATAAAGTAAATTGAATTTAACATTTCAACAGGTGGCAGCCCTCTTTAAAATTTTTTACGGAGAAATCCTTTTCCAACCTGTTTGGTTTGACATCCTTATTGATTAAATTTAATAAAACTCTTAAAAGGGTGGCGCTGTAGTCGAGTGGTTAGACGTGCGGCCAAGGTTCGATCCCTGGCCAAAGCAACAGCACAAAAAATGCCACAAAAGGTTTTTTTTCTAAACAGCGGTCGCCCTTCGGCAGGTATGGTATTTCTACCTTGAAAAAGCTACTCATAAAATCCATTTGCCTTTTCGGAGGCAGCGCACAACTGTAGGTCCCTCCATTCGTGTAAAAACTTTAAGACTCACACCACAAAATGGAGCAGAAGCTCGCTCAAACACTTAGCAAAAGTGTAAGCAGCAAAACATTTTGAAAGGGTGGCAACCCGTTTCTTAAAAGTATTTTCGACAGGAGAATTCTTAAACATCTTTTCTCGACGTTTTGTGAAAACTTAAAAGAAATGGGATTTGACTTTTTAATAGCTGGCAACCTTCTCCAAAACAAAGCTTTCTTAAACATCTTTCGTTGGACACCCATATTGTAATATGTACTTCATTTAACATTTTAATAAAATGTAATTAAAATTTTTATATAGGTGGCCACTCTCTTAAAAAAGCTTTCGTATTAAAGTTTTTTAATTATTGTTCGTCCAGCAGCCATACTGTGAATTTTTGTTAAATTTTTTAATATAAAATAGACAGGTAGCAGCCCTCTTAAAAAATTGTTATATGTTAACCAGGTCGTAAGTTATCTCCATGCCGAGTTTAACCACACACTCGCTTTCAAACTTTCAGCTTTATAATATTAAGTTATCAACTAAATTGATTTCAAATTCATAAACTGGTGGCAATGCTCGTCAAAAATATTTTAGAAATAGATATAATTCTCTTCCCCGATGCCCATATCAAAATATTTTATCCTGTTATTTAAACCAGAGATGGGCACTACCACAAACAAGTGTGAGCTAAAAGTGAGAATGTATTAGTTTGTCTAATTCATTTTGCATGCTGTCGCATTCTCATCGTTACGCTCTCGTTTCTATACGTACACGCGATACTTACGCTCTTATAGCACCTGCTAAGTCTCTGTCCATGCCTGATTTAAACTGATTCTATTTTTAATATTTTTATTGAGCTTTGTAGCACGATTGTTTATTAGGAAAAATTGAAAAAGCAACAAAGTCTAAGCGGTAGAAGTTATAGCAGCTATTTCGGAGATCACCACATCTCCTCATCAGACTTCTTTTTTCTAGACTTCAGCAAGGATCGAACCTGATTATAATTTTATAAGCAGGTGGCAGCTCTCTTTGCAAATATTTTCGAAATCAACTTTTCTTAAACCGCTCTCTCTTGATACCTATGTACATATGTATGTATACCAAAATATTTCATTTAACTTGCTTTTTGATTTGATTGTGAATTCCTAATCAACTGGCACCTTACTTCAAAAATATTTTCGAAATAAAACTTTCTTAAATCCCTTTCGCTTGAAATCAAAATATTTTATCTAATTTTATTTTAACTTTTAGAACAGGTGGCAACCTTCTTTAAAAAAACATTTTCGAAATAAAGCTTTCTTACAATTCTATGGTTAGACGCCCATATTAAAATATTTCATTTAATTTGTTAACCAAATTTATTTTGAATTTCTAAACAGGTGGCAGCCCCCTTAAAACATTTTTTTTAAATAACCTTTCTTTGTATAACCACATTAAAATTTTTCGTTTAACTTTCTATTTAAATCGATCTTAACATTTGAACAGTTGGCAACCTTGTAAAAAATTATGTTTGAATAAGATCATTTTTGAAGCTATTTTGTTTGAAAATTACATTTTTGTGAGCTTTTATTTAGCTTATTAATAAATTTGATTTATTTTTTTTAGAAAATACTTTCGAAATTGGTTGTTTGGCAACCACATTGTTCTAAAATTTAATTTAAAAGGTGGCAAGTCTCTTAAAAAAATATCTCACATGTTAATGCTAGTTATAACCTATTTACATATGTTCCAAATTTCATCGAAGTATGTATATATATGTAGACGTGAAAGAGCAACAAACATACTAACACACTCATATACTTCCACATTTGAGTCGTTTAATTACAAAAGGGAATAAGTCGGCATTTTGTCGATATGACCATTTTGATGCAGTTGCTTTCGTTCAAAGGAGCTTTGTTGAACTGCATCAAATTTGCCCTATCGAAAAAATGCGGACTTATTTCCATTGGTACTGTTGATTTTTGGCATTTTTTTCACGCAGTCTCTTCCATACAAAAAAATTTTTTTCGAAAATACTTTGTATGGAAAAAGTGCTAAACACCTTCAACAAAAAAAATTCTCAAAAATCAAATTGGCTGCGTTTCTGTATACATTCCGGATAATCCCTTTTCACAGCCGGAATAAACAGAATGCGTTTGAAATATACGTTAACATATCATCAGGAACGTTCTAAAGAATAAGTAAACAAAAAAGTTTATTCCAAACGTTCAGAATGAATAAAGAAGTTCAGCCAAATTGACTAACTCCAAACTTGCATTTTTTCTACTAGAATTTAATGGGCTGCAAAACTGCATACTAAAAAAAAAATTCTAAAAAATCTGATTGAAAAGTTGAAAATTTTTATGAAAATTTGTTGAATTTTTGCACACAGTTTAGGAATTATATTTTTAAGTTTTTTGTTGTTGAATGAACCATATTTTTATACAAAATTGGCCGAAAAATATTAGAATAAAAATTGTTGCATATATTGTGAAAAATTTGCTGTGCCAATACTTTGTTCCGGCAGTGTAAATATTAAAAAAAAAAATTTTTTGTTCATGTTTCTGTCACTTCAACTTTGCCGCCAATTTGCCGGCGACACTGTGACACTTCCGACACTTTTTGGCTGGACACACAAAAGCCGCAAAGACAAAATAAATTATTCAAGCGGTTTGCACTTTCGCAGCAGCGGCAAAAGGCAAGAAAAGTCAAAGCAAGTATTAACATAGCCATGGAATAGCTTTTAGCTTACTTGAGAAAACTGAAAATGTACAGCTGGATAGTGCGAAGAGAACGAAATCATGAAAATTGAATCTATGTTTAAGTCAAAAATATATATATGTACATACAAACATACATAGTGAAGATGCAAATTTTCAGCAAAATTTAGGAAGATAAAGTTTTTCTTTTTTTTTTAATATGGTACTTTGTATGCGAGCGAGCGATAAGCAAGAATGGTATGAAAGGAAACGGCAGCTCAGAGGCGCATACATATAAAATTAAGGAAATAAAGAATTGCATACACATACATACATAAATACATTTGAAGAAAGGAAAAAGAGCACACATGCGAAGGAGGAACTTTAGTGAATGCAAATGTGTTGAGGTGGTATCTACGAAGCAGCAGAGGCAAAGCTTGTAACATGCGATTTTTGTGCGTTGATGTGCATATCAAATTGCAAGTGTGTTTGCATGCAGCTGGCAGCTGACAGCTTGTGTTACAACTAGTGCGGCGCATAGAATGCTTAAGGCGTTACTGCAACATAGCCACATACGCAGAATTACTGCAGCTGATTGGGCACTGACAAGAAATATCCAGCCGCAAATTAGAGATTTGCCTTCGTTGGAATGGTGTGGTTAGTAAACTTGTGAATTTAAGAGCGCACAAGGTGATTTTATTAGCTTTGACTAGGACAAATCAATACGAAACGAGGCGGACAAGAGTAAGTTGGATGCATTTTTTGAGCTCTTCCGTCGTCTTTCTTACATTGCATCTGTCGGCCAATTGTGTGCCGAAAACTTACTATGACTGCAACATTGAAATTTGAGAAAGTAAAGAGATGGTGCGAGCTAAGTTTCAACAACTATCTGACTAACCTCATAGCCGCAAGCTTAATGGATGTCTAAACGTTGTAAGCCGCATAGGACAAGTAAACTTTTCAGCAACATGTATGCAGCAACTTAAAATAAAAGTATTTTTTAGAAAAAACATAAGTTGACAAGCGTCAGTTTTCATTTTAAAACCGCTTTGAACTCATCGATTGCTCACTTTCGTTTGCGGTATCACTGCGCAGCTCAGCAACAACTAGCAAATACTTGCCAACGTTTTCTGTTAAATCCAATAACATCTCTCAGCTGCAAAAAAGAACAAAATTTTCTATACGACCGCCTCCGGGCATTTGGCTGCCCGTTTCAAAAAAAAAAAAAAACATCGCAATATTCTAACTGACAATATGCTCGAAGGCCATAGGCAAGTTTACTACGTTTGCAATCATCAGCTTACATAGTTTTTCAGCTCTTTAAATTTGTGGTTTGCTATACAAGTTTTGCAGGAAATTGCTAGGTGTCCAGCAAGTCCAGGTGCTACTGTTGCAACAGTTGTAATTGAAATGACAGCAACACCCCTGGGCGCTAAATTGGCTAGTGCTAGTGCGGAAAAAAAGCCAAATCGACCGTTACGTAGGTTATGCAGTCCGATCTTTACAAGCATTCACCTCGTTTGTGTGATGCTTAGTTCTTGTTTTTTTTTTTTGTTTTTTTTGTTACCGATTGCATGTGTTTGACAGAGCGCAGCACATTGGTTGCTTGGTAAATTGGAGCCATTTAGACTTCGATGCATATGAATATGTAAGTTGATCAACAATTTTTACAATTTAGCTCAATAATCAATGAGAATTCAACACTATCTCAACTTCAAAGCAATCAAAGTTTACGTGTATTTTGAACGGCAAATCTTTGCACGCTTTGCTCGAGCACTTAGTATTAATATTAAGGGCTCAAATTTTCAGGTAACCTGTTTTTAGATATTTCTCGAAAAATTTCTAGGTGGGAGTCAAGAAAAAAATATTCGCCGATTATGTTATACTCTTTATATATCTACATATTCCCATGTTATGTTAATGCAGGTCAGGGGCGCACCCAGGAAAATATTTTGGGAGGGGTTTAAACTTCTGAAAGTTCGCTTCAGATAATATGCTCTTTAAGGTACATTTATGCAAGTTTTTTCGTAAACTGCACTTTATTTACATAAATTTAGCAAAGAACTCAAACATTTGTAACCGACTTCGAAAAAGGAAGAGGTTGTCAATTCGTCGGAATATTTTTTTTCTTTTTTGTGTATGCTACCGCATAACTTTGAACCACGTGAACCAATCTCAATAATTCTTTTTTTTTAATCGGAAAGATGGTACCTCAAGCGTCGTCCCGTAATATGAAAATTACTTGTTTAATATAAAGTTCTATAAACAGAAGATGCGCTCAACTTTCAAAAGTAATACAAAAATTTAAAAAATTGTTTTAATGTTCATTTTCCTCAATTTCTGGTCTCTGGTTTTCGATTGATTTGGTGATTTTTGGGAAAAATTAAATGGACTTTCATTTTTATTATTTAGGTAATTTTGGTGGAACGAATTCGAAGTTGGTAAATTAAATCTTCGAATCCTTGTTAAGTACATATCAGTGGTAAACTCTTTTAGGCTGTAAGGTGTAAAAAACTACAGTAAGTGAGTATGCATTGCATATTTTTAGGACAATGGTTTCATTCAAAGTTAAACTTTTAAGAGCTCTCAATAAAAACGAAAAATTCATATAAAATTACGCACAAGAAATGGAATAGAAATTTTCTTCTATCAAAATTTCTTAAATAAGTGTGCATCTCCCAAGAAAAAAATGCTCGTATATTTATTTCTTCAAGAAAATTTACAGCAAAAGCAAAGTGCTTTTTGATAAAAAATATTTCTTGTTATTTTTCTTGAGAGCCGGCTTTAGGATATAGTTTGTATTTCAGGTTATTAGATTTAGGGGGGGTTTGAACCCCAAAACCCACCCCTTGTGTGCGCTAATGATGCAGGTATATAAGACGATGTATACGTACTTTCCTTTTTCTGTATGTCACTACATTGGCTGTACACTTGCTGTTCTCTATTAAGCTAAGAATTAAATAAACTACTCAAAAGTTCAACAGATTACACAAAAAGTTTATCTCGTTTAAGAAAAAAGTATCGGGTTGACCGAGCTTTGGCCGGAGTGCATATCCTTTTTCAAGTTTTCAAAGTTTGGATATCAAATTCAGGTCGTTTGGATAGCTTTAAAAAATATATTTTTGAAATAAAAAAATAAAAAATCGGATTTCGATATCTATTAAGTAAATTTTTTACTCAAAAAATTAGGTGGCAACCCTATTCCGAAATCCGCTGGAATGAATAGCACATATCTTCCATCAGCAGTTTATCTCGTTTAAGAAAAAAGTATCGGGTTGACCGAGCTTTGGCCGGAGTGCATATCCTTTTTAAAGATTTCAAAGTTTGGATATCAAATACAGGTCGTTTGGATAGCTTTAAAAAATATATTTTTGAAATAAAAAATAAAAAATCGGATTTCGATATCTATTAAGTAAATTTTTTACCCAAAAAATTAGGTGGCAACCCTATTCCGAAATCCGCTGGAATGAATAGCACATATCTTGATGGAAGCTAACAAAAAAAATGTGTATTGGAAAATATTTTCTGACAAGTCTTCAACAATACCTTTCATTTGTTATCCATATTGCGATGTTTTAGATAAGTTGTGCAGAATTGAAAATAAGTGGCAACCTTACTCTACTATTCTAAGGGATACCATTTTGTTTGTATATAGGGAAAGCATTGTTTAAGAACCTTCTCTTGATAGCCATGAATAGTAATATTTTACCCTTTTTTCTAAACAAAAAATTAAATAAAAATGCGATTCAAAATAGGTGGCAACCCTACTAAAAATAATTTTGAATTAGGGACCTTTAAAATACCTTCCATTTGATGCCCATATTACGATGTTTTAATTAATTTGTAACTAATTTTGAATAGTTGGCAACCTAATACGAGTCTTCTCGGAGATAATGCCTATTGAGATAAGCTTAGAATCCAAGACATTATCTGTGTACAAAATTTCATCAAAATCGTTAGAGCCGTTTCCGAGAACCCTATAGATCAGCTCATCAAAATATTTGCGAGAAAAACTCTGCATTTGTAGTACTTCCAGGAATATAGGTTTTTAAAAAGATTTCAGTGCAGTGGAAATGTACTATTATATACAAAAATT
Organism: Rhagoletis pomonella; assembly: GCF_013731165.1. Taxonomy (NCBI): domain Eukaryota; kingdom Metazoa; phylum Arthropoda; class Insecta; order Diptera; family Tephritidae; genus Rhagoletis; species Rhagoletis pomonella. The sequence goes on along the minus strand of NW_023458565.1, from coordinate 812,505 downwards.
GTGAGCTAAAGACTTAAATATGATAGTTCCAAAAACGTTTCCTTATCACTTCACCTGGTAGAATTCCACATACATACTGGAATATTTACATACGTTTTTTCCAAGATTTTTTATCAACTCTTTAAGCCTACTCTTTTTATTTATTTTTTAATAACAGAGCTAGACTCCCACTGCCTTTAGAATTTTCCGCTAGTCTTTTCTTAGTGAAGAGCAAAGCGTACATACACGTTTGTAATTGGAGCTTTGCTCGATGCTAGCTCTTTACTTTGCTCACCACTACACCATGTTTTGAACCTTAGAGTTACTCAGTGAGCTTAACATCGCGTTGAAATGTCTGTACTGAACCTTCATCCAGTCACTGTTCCACTCAAACAGTTGAGAATTATAGCGACTTTTGTGAAGCAATTGGAGCGTGTATTCTTTGTACTATATCGACTTTGTCGCATTTACCGTTAAGAACAAGGTGCTTCATATACGGAATAACAGTAGAGGAAAAATTGCCGAAGCCAAATTTGCCTTAGTATAGGATTTCGATACGAGTATTTGTTTTTCATTGCCTACTCAATACTTGGCTCAAAAGCATCGATTTCGATTGGAAAGTACCGAGTATTTACTTTATTTACTCATATCGTTTCATCTGTAATCTGTATAAAGTTGAAGCGAATACATATATTGCGACATAATAAGCCAACTGCACCCCGGAAGAACGGAATAAGACCTTAAGACTTCTTAAGCTATAAATCCCGATTATTCTTTTAACCACAAAATGAGCATAAATCGTACTCGGATATGACTTTTGCATTAAAACCCCCTCTATATTATTACAATAAATTAGGTTTCCTTCAAAGTGCGTTATCTGGCTTAAAACAACAGTTTAAGAACAAAATATAAATGACCAAAATTGTAGTACCTACATATGTAGATGCATACATATCAATTCAATAGCGTCATAACTCAAAAAGCAAAGCTCGAGATAAACCGGTCTCCAGAAGAGTTTTGCTTGTATTAAGCAGCCATAACATTGTATAAGATCCACCAGATTTTCTTTGAAGTACCTTACACGGCCTGGCATAGTCTTTTATGTTATAAATATCACTAGAGAAGTCTCTAAAAAAGTTGAATTTCAGCGTATGAAATTGCCTCTACCATTTTCTTTGCGCTACGTGATATATATTAGGACCAATCTCCTTCATTTAGGATTTTTAATAAACTTTTTATCAGACTACCTACCTACAACGTTTGGTAAGCTCAGGTTTCACTACTGCGATAGATTGATAGATTGAAATAGAGGTATGCACTGCGACCAAGAGATCCATTGTGCTCCCAACTATTCACAGTACCTCATCTAACCCTAAAGACTACAGAATTTTGAGGAGATCTCCGGTGTTTAGCGATTGCATAAGTTCTTCACTTGGCCAGAGTCGACCTAGGTATCTCACCCGTCTGCCCAACCGCCTAGTCCTCGCGAAGCAGTCTCGCTGTACTTGTCCCAGTCAGTTTTCCTGGGCAACCTATTTGCATTCCTTGTTTTGACCTCTGCTTCTAGTACAAATTGGATAATCATGCGGTATGACAGAGAGGGCTCCAACGAGAGCCCCACTGGGTGACCGCAGGGCTAGCCAATCTGTTACTGAGTATGATGTCGAGTACACCCAATTAAAGTCCACATTTCCAGTATTCGCTCCTTTTGGTTCTTGACAAGTTACATCTTCTTGCCGAAGTTCAATTAACTGATGGTCGAATATTTAGAAATTTTTCTTTCAAAGCCATCCATCCTTTGATGTGCTCTGCCAAAATTTTGTTCGGTAGGGATACACCTACATTCTGTATTAGCAGTTCAGAGAACAGAATGTTGTCCAATAACTTGTTCCTGCGTGGCTTTCCCCTTGTACTAACCGGGGCAAGAATGATGCCCAAACTTATCACCCGTGTACAAAGGGGGAAATTCCTTAAAGAATCAAGGCTACAAATATACAAAGCAATCTCACAATGCTAACAAAATTTCTTTTTAAAATAAAAACTTCATATAAAAGCAAAATTTAATTAACCGTAAATGCTTGCAATATATACTTGAATGTGCATATATCCATTACAAAGCGTGTTGGAGCACACCAAGTGGCTGTAAAACTGATATCCTTGACAAAACACTCGCTTTTAAACACATGTATTTAGATGTTTACTCTTAGTGTAACAAATGTGTTTGTCTTTAAAATGGACACTTCAAAGCAGTGGCAGTAATAAAACACTTTCCAGACAGTCACGAAAATTTGTAATCACTGCGCAAGCTACATATTGAAGGAACCTAATGAAGGAAACACCAAGGCAACCTCAAAGCAAAGACTAAATATTAACCCAAAAGTAACTTCCAACAGCCTTCTACCATTTCATCAAATAATAATGAAGAGTAAGCAGAAGTTAGCTAATTTGCCACAGAGTGACGTGAAGCGGGGCTACGTAGTGAGCCGACAAGCGGCTGGCAATGCTAATATGTATCTACCTGGATTTCACGTCACGCCAGCCATGTTTTACGTAGCCGTCGTTGCGGTAGTTAGTTGGCTGATTTTATCAACTTTCACCGAAATGCATGGCAAAATGCTATGGCTAAGACACAGAGCCAAAAACCGCCTAGGTACTAGGGGATTTCGAGGGTTTAACAAAATTCTAACCACAACACAGCTAACGGTAACTAACTAACACATACGCACACACCCGTATGAAATCCCGTACAGCACCAGCGGGCATAAACAAAAATCCAGGTGTGGCTGCTGACACCCGAAATGTTCGCCGCTGCGCCACTGTGTCGCAAAGTTGGCACACACAAGCTGTGCGGCTTAGACAGCGTGTGGCGGCAGCAGGCGGACTTCGAAGTCTGGAGGAAAGCAGTGGTGCTGGTGGAGAGCACGAGTAGCAGCAGCACACGTTGATTATCTGCCTTGGCTGCCAGAGCAAGTGATAAATTATCCTGGCATGAAGGCCTGCTGACTAGTTGGGTACACTAGTTGGTTGGATGGCTGGCTGGCTGGCTGCCGACCGATTCACCTTCGTGCCATGTGCCGCTCGCCGCTACACTCTTTGTAATGCTCCTCTTGCCTTTTTGAGTCTGTCGACCGTGAATGCCTTGCAAGTTTGTTTGCCACCCTTCGGGCTACTTTTAAACATGAGTGCTATGCTGCTTTGCAAAATGCTAAAGCAAGGATTGCTAGCAAGCTGGTAGTAAGTAGAAGCACACACATCTTCAGTACAGGTAACTATTCCTCACACACACGCACACACACACACAATGTGCTTGAATGTGCGCACTCTTGCCAAGGATTCAATGATGCAGCAGTAGCTGCAATTTTGAAACCATTTAAATGCCATGCTTAGCAGTTGGCTCGGTTCCACTTGATGAAATGGGTAAAAAATAATAGCTACTAAAGCGCTGGCAAGCATTGATTTTTTGTTGATGTTTTTATTGATTGAAATGTAGATATGTATGTACGTTTGTATGTGCGGTGTTAAGTGCGTAGCAAGAAATCGGCAAATAGTAAAATAATATCAATTAATCACGAATATATTGCAAAGAGAAGGAACCCTTACGCTTAGTTAGATTCTTCGAGAACCCCCTTAGGTATATATTTATTTAAACAGTTTTTGACCCTCAGTTAATGCAAATCTGTATTGAATATCTATAATCCGATTTCTCCGAAGAACAACTGAGTACAAGGTCAAAGCGATTGAATATGGTATAGCAAGGAGTTGTGATGTGATGACTTTTGAAAATAAATGTCCTCTATGTCCCTCGTTCTATGCTGCCTCGTTTGTACGAAAAATTGTTTTTCGGCCAGAGTATAGGGAGACTCTTTTTAAATTAATAGAGAAAACACTGATAATCGGAACTTAATCGGTACAATTATGAAAAATCTAGGACACTTATACGTCCCGACTTTTAAAAAATATTCAGCGGGAAAATTTTCTCAAAATCGGTACTGTCCCGCCAAAATCGGTACGAATGGTCACCGTAGTGATAGGCCAAGCAAGATTTGCATCATCCAATAATGAATAAAACTAACGACAACTAATTCTTTGACCGCATACTATAAAAAAGTAACATGATTTTTACAAACGCAATCGTTTTTGGTTTTTCCGTGTTAGCGATTTTAAAATTTTGGAGAGAAAAAGTATTATTTAAAGAAATTTTAAATGAAATTAGTTTGAGTGATTGAAAAAAATTTGAATTTGATTTGAAAAAAATTACCAAATTGATCTGAAACTCCGCATTAGGGAGTTTTTGAGGTCGCTAATTTCGAATATGATGTCAGATTTTTTAAATTCAAAATGGCGGATCCAATATGGCGAACAAATTTAATCATTGTTTTCCTTTTCACCAAAAAATGGGGAATTTTCTTAGTTTATGTGCGTTCGTACGCGTTTTCACAAAGTGTTCTCAAAGTAACAGCTAAATCCAGTTGACCTCTTTTTTTAGCAGCTGTGGTATTTTCCTGATTTTCTGCTAACTCCGTAGCTTGTCTTCTTTGAGACCGGTCCGATTTTCGAATATAAGCATGAGGTCTACGGCCCAATTTCGATGTCGATGTAACCAGGTTTCCTTTTTATTGTTTTTGATTGAAGCTATTTCGCATTTTGAAATAAAAAAATATTCGCGCTGTCGATGACATTTCTCCCATTTTTCACATATTTTCTTGCATACCATTCTTGCCTTTTCCTTTTTGTAGGTGTTATATTCTTCCACCTTTTGCATCTTTATTGAGCAAAAAAGGGCATCATGATTCTCAGCCCACAAGCTCTAAATTGAACCTTTTCCACGAAGTTTGAAGACCGCCAAATTAAGCCAATTTTTTATAGCTCCACTTGAAGTGAGATATTATTACACAAATTATAGTTCATTTCGAAAAGGAGTTTAATTTTTACATAGCAAGCTAGTGCAAGCTTTTTGTTAAATAATCACACAAACATTACCTTTGACATTCATTTTCATAATTTTTTTAATAACTTTATTACTCGAAGAAATAATTCAGTTCGAACTACAAGAACTCTGACTACGAAAGGAAAAAATATGTAAACTTTTTGTAGATATATCAAATTTAACAGCTGATGTTATAACGGGAAAACCATTTAAGAAGAAACTGAGTATGGACTTTTTTGTTGCAATCACTTAGTTTAGTAATGGGTAGAAAAAAAAATCGATTTATCGATACTTTAAAAAATTACTTTTAGCCAACAAACGGCAATTCCCAGACCATAGTGCAATGATCAAAGACTGTAGAACATCAGGTTCGAAATGGCCTCCATTTGCCTTCCAGCAGCGGAAAAGTCCGCTTCGCCATTCATCGTTTATCTACAGTACGAACTCCATGTATTGGGAATTTTTCCACTGCTAGAACAGGAGCGCGCTTCAATGACTCAAACCCTGGCAGTCGAGTATTGCGAGGAATAACCTCCACAACAGTCCATAATAGTACAATCCACTGAGGTCTGGGTTACAAAATGTCAAAACAGCCGTGGAAAGTAATTGCGGAACGTTCGACTATTTCACCAGTCTTATCCAGTAACTTGACAGTTTGTCGTCCTTCACCTATTCTTAAATTCTTTCCATGGGTGTCCTTGCTTTTGTTGTGCATCCATGGGTATCGAAGCGGAGGATCTTTTGAGCGAATCGGCATCCATGCGTGCGGTGATTTTACACAAAGTAGTCCCCCGCGGTCGCCCCTCGGTAGACAATGACAACAGCTTCTCATAAAAATCCAATCGCCGTTTGGAGTCGGCGTAAAATGGTAGATCCCTCCCCTTTGTGTGACAATATCATCATTATATTAATTAAGAAATTGAATTTGAAGAAAACTCGAATGATTTTTCTTTTACTTTCAAATTTGATGGTATCACACACACAACTTTGCCACTACCGGTAAGAGTGCATCAAGGAAAGTAACACAAAATCGCATTTTATATATGAATATGTAATTTTTCATTACAAAAATGAGTTCACTAATCTCAGTCCTACTTCTAGTGACATTTAGTTTTCAAATTACAAGGTAATCCGACGGGCCGTTTGTCTTCTTTCACAAATTTCTGATTTTCAGCTTCGAAAATTTTTATTTTGGAGACGTGCCTTTAGCTTAAGAATTTACTTATCACAAAAATTACCTTGACCACCCTTGCGTTCGGCGTGGAACTTTTTTAAAAACTTGAATTAGTGGAATCTGTGGCGACTGGTGATGAAGAAGAATTTAGCAGAATAATGACTCTGCTGTTCGGAATTACGAGGCAGAGGAAATAAATTCAGGGAACAAGCCACCCTATGCATTCGGGACATGGAATTGAGTGACATGTTTATCACCTAGGCAGTCGGTTATTCATTGAATACTTCTGCAGTCCGATGAAGAAATCATTCGATAAGCATCGACAGATCCGAGTTCATCGATTTACAAGGCATTGACTTCTACTCCACCTAGAAACAAGACCATCACTATTGCCACCGAAGTATCTGGGCCCAGCCTATGCCACCGATATTAGTACTGTTCGGGAGAAGAACAATAAAGTGGTCATGCTGGTTTCGAAGTACATATGCCTATGTATTTATGTACATATGAAAATCCATATATGAAAGACCCATCGGCTAAGGCTAAACCGTATCATAGAAAGAAATAGCAACACATTGAAGTCGATTGCTCTGAAATTATTTGGAAATAAAACACCCATACAGGCGGATTTGACCCAATGGCCAGTTCGATGGGACGATGTCGTGATAGACCTTAAGATTCGTGATGCAATTACAGACCCTTTTTATCATTTCATTGATATGGCTGAAACGAACGCTTAGAAGCAGATGCCTAAATAGCACAAAAGATGTAGCTTATGCACTGGGGGCGCAGTGTGAATCACTCTGCTCACCCACACATACATATTCTGTACATACTAGAACCCACATAATATTGTACTTGAAGGAAAATGGCTTTGGTACAATTCCATCTAGCTCTTCGCCGTCTATCTTATAAAGTTTCGTTCTATATTTAAAGCATTACCACGTAACGCAAAGTCCACCACACTACTAAATATATCACGTTCAGTGTATAAGTAAGTTCAGGTATTTAGTAGAGAATAAAGACAAGGCTACGGCAAATGCAAGTGACATGCAACTGCCGTCGTTGCCACTGCTGCTGTAACATGCACGCAAGTGATTTGTCATCTGGCAGATTTAAAGCTGAGATAAAAGCAAATCTGAGAATACAACCGTTAGTATACGTTTCAAGTCTTTAGACAATGCGACGGTGTCTTGGGTGTTGGTTAATGATGGCAGCAAAAAAAACAAAATACTGCCACGTAAATCAGTGCGTCAGAGATTTAAGAAAAGATGTAGCTAAAGGAATTTATTCATTAATATTTACTTGTATGCAATTTTATTTTAACTTTCTTCCTATGTAATTGTGAATAGAACAGCTAAGTGAGAGAGTTGCCAGGTGGTAAGCGAATTGCCTTAAAATACAAAAAAAAACTATACTTAACTCCGTGAAACCCATGAAAGTTTCCTTCTGCTTTGGCTTGTCTGTGAAAAAATAGACACTCATTTAAGCATGTGTCAATTCATGATAAAGTACATAAGTGCTTCAACAGCGTAAATCAGGCAGAAAAGAATTTAAATATAAATGAGTCCTTTCAAATACATACATATGTAAATACATACTTAGTTAGCGGAAAGGAAAAAAAGTGGCAAGCTTAACGCAAAACTATTTAGCATTGTATTTTATCCTACTTATCTCGTCGTCCTTTTTGTTTGTTCCATTATGCACTCAATTGCTTCTTTTGTCGCGCAACTTTAATCCCGTACAGGTGTTCTGGAATCGACGCTACTTACTTTATTATTTCTAGAGCCATGAAAAATTCATTTAAAACTCCGGTGAAAATTTCAGAGTGGTTGCAAGTAAAAAGGGTAATTGTAGTAGCAAAAAAGCTAAGTTGGGAAGGAGTCCGTAGTGCAAACTCACCGTAATGGGGTAACAACAGAAGGCGGCGCTAAATCGCTGGAGACTCAGAACACAAAGCGGCAACGATGCTGGTAAATGTGACAACACAGGTGTTTGGCATGTTTGCATGTGGCAGATGGCGTGTGGCTGACAGCAATGAGGTGGCAAGAATAAGCGTATGCATACCTAGGCGTCTAACAGCCACAGGGAAAACATGGCAGCAGCGGAGGCAAAGTGCAAAGGAGCAAAAACAATGTTGCGAGTCGGATTTAGGCAGATGTGAGTTGAATTTTGAATATCGAGCACCTCAGCAGCATAAAAAGAGCGCATGAGAATTTTCGCGCACGAACATATGTATGTATACAACGGGCTAACATAACCAACTTCCAAGAAATGCGATGAGCGGGGAAAAGCATACAAAGCATGGCACTTTGCGAAGTATACAACAGCGAACGCTGATTTTCAACACAGTGGATATGCGTCGCCCCGCAAACTACAAAAAAAAAAAATCAAATTCTTGAACATCTCGCTTATTTTCGCTTACGTCCAGGCGAAAGAGAATGCCAGGCGTGCAAAGAACTCTTCAGTAAGTGCTAGCGTTGCTCTCGTCACGATTTATAAATCGAGCTATTTGGCTATTTGAATACCAGCTGGCATCCGCCGTCGGAAAATTCGGGTTTTACAAATTCTATAACGGACTGACGCTGATCTCCTTCGACGTGGACGGAATCATGGTAGTCTATGCAGGCTGCAGCATAAGAAGATTCATCAAGTCATATGTCTGCCTCCTGATCGAAAGATGAATAACCAAATTGAGCTTGTTGTGATAGACAGAATGTAAGTTTCCAGTATACTAGACATACATATGTACGTACATTTCATCTTCTAATTTGGCACTACAACAGTTTTTCGTTTTCACCAGTTCGTCATTCCATCTTCTCCGATACCCCTTGCCCAAGCGAACGGTCATGACGAGAGACTTGTAGAGCGTGATCTTTGTTCGTCGTGAGAGGGCTCTGCTTTTCAATTTCTATACTCATAATGTTGATTAATCATAAAGAAAATTACTCAAATAATTTTGTTTTTGGTTAATCGAAAATTTCGATTACTCGAGCAACTGAACTTTTGAGTAATCATAATTTCCAATTACTCGAATAATTGAGTTATTCACTTTATGATTAATTAAAATTTTGAATAATCAATTAATCGCACAGCCCTAGTACAATGTATTTTATTGAAGGTATTACCCACCGCTAGCTACATACAGTGGAACCCGCTTAAGTACCTAACCCGCTTGAGTAACCGTGGCACCGTGAATTTTTTAATGCAATCTGAAGAAAATCCCTCTCTTAAGTACCTCCCCGCTTATTCACCCAACCCGCTTAAGTACCCAAATTTTTCCTACCCCATTTACTATTCTACTTATGGTTTTCCCCTTTTAAGTGCTCTTTAAAAATTTCACGTCCGTTTGTCCATTCTGGCCGTTTTTCCGCAATAGTAGCTCGCTTGAATCGCATCGGTGTCTGCAGAGAGCCCCCTCGATCTTCTGAACTCCTTTCAGAAGCTCATGATTAGGGATGTTAATTTTTTCGATTTTTACGATCCCTGGATTTTCGGGATCTCATTATTTCAGTTCCGGGATAGAATGACGATATTTGAGGATGTTGTCGAGTTTATATTAGTCCTTAACATATATATATATTTTTTTTTTTTTCAAAATTGTGTGTAATTGTAAATTTGTTTGTAAAATTGCCCATCGCACGGTGTTATATGTATAATGAACATTTAAAAAATATTAAATAAACAAAAGAAATAATGCCAAAATGGTCATCATAATCCCGGGATTATTTTCAGAGAACCAGGACTTAAAAAAGACCGGAATCCCGGGTCTAACATTCCTACTCACGACACAGGATTCCCCTCTGTTTCCTCCAAATACAGAGCATTATTTTACTGTCATGGATATTTGGATTTAGCGCCGATGGTTCACGTTTGCAGTGCTTAACATACATAGTCAGGCACATTGGATTGTTATAATAAATCTATTTTTCATCGGCGGTGCCAATATGCTGCAGAACCAACTTCTCTTTGTGCCGTTAAAGGAGCATTTGGCAAACAGTGACACGCCGGTCGATATCTCTTGGTTTGAGTTCGTGAGGCACTCAGTTTCCGACATTTTAGACCACGCCAATGGCTTCCAATCTCAATGAAATGTATTGTTGAGTCAGCCCAATATTACTGCAAGTTCTCCTAGGGTCCGACATGGGTTTTCGTTTAAAATTACCTGCAAATCGGAGGTGGCTGCAACATTGTCCGGTATGCTTAAACTCTGCTGATGCCCTCTGATGACAACTCTTTAAAGCTTACTTGTATACCCGAGCAGTGATCGGACTTCTACCACATTGTGGTAGATCTGGCACTTTTTAGAGCATCTACAACATCTACCACACAAGGTCTGAAATCTACCACATATTCGTATTTTTGAGTAGTTTTATCTTTGCTTGACATAATTTTCTTAATTTTAAGAGCAAAAATTGTCCAATACTAAACACTTTGAACAGGCAGAATGGGATTATAAAATAAACTGTGAAATATTAAATTTTCTCAATATTAAATTTTTCGACAGGAAACGTGGTTTTATTGTGTTAAATTGTGCAAAATATATGATTTATAAAAATAATTAATACAGAAAATGTTAAAAAAGGCGATGTATTTGTTCGCTACACCGTGATGTGATAAAAAGAAAAGCTAGCAGCACTCCGCAATGTTGCAGAAATCTTTCAAAATATGTTCGAAAAATACCTTGATATGGAAGGAACTGCTTTACACGTTCTAATTGCCAAAACCCAACGCAATTATTAGCAACTTCAATCTTGCACTTTATTATACTAAAATTAATTTTTTTTAGATTCTAATTAAAATGTTTGCAATTTATGTGAAACCTTGCAGATTTTTTTTTTAAATTTTTGTACAAAGTTTGATCCAAAACCTATCTACCACATTTTTTTGAAATCTACCACATTTTTCTCCAGATTCTACCATACAAATTTTTTTTTAAGTCCGATCACTGTACCCGAGTGCAGACAGGTCCTTCTGTACTTATTCCCTCCAGTTTCTTTTTTAGATTCGAGACATTTTTGAGAAATCACACCATAGGCTTTCGTTTGTTGTGAACTCAGTGAAAGCGAATCTGAAGATGAAAGGGAAGCTGAAGCCAAATTGCTTGTGTTCCGAACAAGAAATCAAGTGCACAAGATGGAAGTTAAGTTTTTTCACAATATTTGGGGTATTAAAACGGGGAGTTTTTCAGCAACTTCTTAATTAGAATGTGTTTTTTTTTTTTTAATTTGTATAAGAAGAAAATCCTATTTCGCACAAGTTTTTTAATAAACTTGAAAGTCGATTACATTTCTGACCATATTCTATTCAAAAACCACTGACTCCTAGAAAATAGGGAATAGCTTCATAGAGGATACAATTGTATATATAAAACTACCCATAATCCTATTTGAATTAGCAGTGCCGCGTAAAAATTTTTTAAATTCAAATTTACACAGAACACAAAAAAAAAATAAGAACGAAAAAAGAATGCGGCCGGAAGTATGTATGTACATAAAAAAGAATATCAGAAACTGAACAAATGGGCGTAGCATAAATTCTAAAACTCATCTGTCAACGCAAATCGCCTATTAACTCTCGATGCTATGCAGCTCGATGGTAAAATAATGGCGTCAACTTGGGACCAACTGGCTGTAGCAGCGATCTGCCACGAATTGAGATGGTGAGTGGATGCACAGTTTCAACAGCCTTAGCTTAGCCGAAATCGATGTGTATGTACATATGTGTAGCACTTTAGTTATTTATTTTCTCGATTTCACTTTTTTTATGAGCGCTGCGTTGATAGCGCTAGGATAATTTTGATTGAAAGTAAGTAAATGTATGGATTTGAGTGTGTAGGATGTTATGGGTTTCCTGCCATAACATGTCGAGAATGTCATCAACGCACAACGGCTGCGGCACTCACTAAGCTGGTATTTGCCGCTGTCAGCAGTTGCCGTTTTTTAATGCAGATGCAAATTGTGTGTGCTTCTTTGTTTTAAATAGAATGTATTGTACAAGTGAACATGGATAAGCATACGCGTCAGTGTGTTAAATAAGAAAAAAAATATTTTAAATTAAAATTTTTTAAGACCACAAAGAAAAAACAGAAATAACTGTTCATCTCGAATATACGCCTGAATAAATATTCGAACCACTAGCTGCAAAATATTAAATAAAACTAGTTTTTTCAATCTACCCACGTGATAAGTTTAATTAGCAAATGTTTTGAAATTTGCTTAACAATTAATTACGTGAAAGTGATTAAGAGGAGACTGGTAGTTCCCACTGCAATAGTGTCGAGAATTTGTTTCTCTATAAAAACGATGTTTTCAAATAAAACTCGATGAAATAGAATAAAACTATCAGCGATGGCTTACTAGCAACAGTTTAGAGTTCATCGAAAATGTTTCCTGTCGAATTGAATTTCATTCGATTTGAATGCAAAATTTCCTTACTGTAATTTTCCAATCAAGAAGGTATGTTTTGTATCCGTAAGGATGTTATTCTTTCTAAGTATGTACCAAATCGGACCATAAGTACCGGTTTTCCAAATACCTCGACTCCTGCGCCACCTAGCGGATTATGTCATTTTTTTATGACATTGTCATTGAAGTTTCAAGTCTCTAGCTCATCGGGAAGTGAAATATTTGTACATACATATATACACTGATGGCAGAAATAATATAGTCGCTTTATTTTTTGGAGATTTTTGGTTATATTTCTTTGGTTTATTTTATGTTTAATATTTTTTTTTAAAGCCTGGGTAGTTTTACAACAAACACCATATAAGTCCGCTTTTCAAACCAGAAATTCTAAATAAAAGACCTAGTACTACTTAACCAAAGAGCAGCAGCACATTTCGTAAGGTACAACAGAGTTCAAAAACCGACTAATCAGTGGTTCCCAATCTTTTCTAACTGGCGACCCAACTTTCGCTATCGTAATACTTCCGCTGTCCATCGGTCCATGGTGGAATAAAAAACTTTTATTTCTATCACATCCCTTCCTTATGTATATATAATTAACCATAAAATATTGCATATACGCTAAACTGGCCCTTAAAAATGAATTTTAAATCGCCGCACAGTGCCGCCTAAGTGGGCATAAATCGAAAAATTCGTTGTCTGCAATATGAACGTGTTTGGTATTTTTATATAGACAATTTATCCACTAAAAAGAATTAGACAGAAACTTCTCTAAAAAATAAATTATGTATCCTGTTAAAAACTAGATTTTTAAAAAATTTGATTAAAATTTTTTTATAAGTTAAATGAATTTCTAAGAGATCGAAATATGTATTAACTACATATAGAGGGTTGCCACCTTTTTAAAAAATCAAATTCCATTTGAATTAAAGGAATTAGGTAATTGAAATAGATAGGTATCACCATAAGGGAGTCAGGCGAAAGAGGTTTAAGAAGGTTTTAGCTTGAAAATATTACGAAGGGGGTTGCCACCTGCTTGTAAAGCCGAATTTAGTTAAAATAAAAATAATTACGTCAAAACAAAGGTTTGCGACATCGTGTTTGTTATTTCATTACAAATACATACATTGTCAATCAGTGATTTGTTCTGATTACATACCTTTTAAATTACTCTTAAATTAACTCAGGCATTTTTTAACTCTTCAGTTATTTCTTTTTAAATATGTCCACTTTTTTCATTTGTCCGATACTAATATTGATATATGTACATATTTCAATTACCTTATTCCCTTAATTAAAGTGAATTTGATTTTGTAAACATGCGGCAACCCTTCTACGTGTCGTTTAGAGGTAAAGCATTTTCAAAACCATTTCAACCGTTTCAAAAATACAAAATTTTATGGGACATCTACAGGCCAAGCCCTGTCATTTGACCCCTCACTTTTGAAAATAGAACGAACTATATGTACATACCTATGTAACAGCCACAAGAAACCAAATTTTCATCTTCAAACTGCATTTACAGTAAAGTATGAAAGCTATCCAAAAACAAATTTCGAATTTATCGTCCTCAATTTTACTAAGAACCAAATTTTCATTTAAATCCGCCCCTAATTCTATTTTTCACCACATTTTATATGGAAAGGAAGCAAAGTGAGACCCGGTGATTTTTGGAAAATGCAAAAATGCCCATGCGACGGAGAGGTGCCTATTTATAGGATTAAAGTTAAAGCAAGCTAAAGTTGTTCCACGCTTTAGCTTGAATCCTACATCAATTGCAGCCACTCTAGCCAAAAAACGCTTGCATAGAAATCCTTTCAGAACCAGACGATTAGTGATGCCATCATTGAAATTGATTTAACGAGAAACGAAAGATGCGCAGTATTCTGAATGGCCATGAGAATCGTAAAACATTTGAAATACTGCTAAAAACACATGCGAGGCATATACATACATACATATGTAGGTATAAACACTTCCTGGAAGGAAAAGCCAGAGCTGGTAGCAATTTTTTTATTTTATACGGAATTTTTGAGATTCCGCCTAAAAGATCTGACAGTAGAAAAGCCGAAAAGTACTTTCACCGTAACATGGTGGTAAGTTTTTGGCTTGCATTTCAATGGAAGGATGCATTTTTTTTTAAGTCAAGGTGAGTTATAAAATGCGTGATTAAAAATTAAGATGCGTCTGTTGGGAATAATTTAAATTCGGATGTGTAGAAGTGTATCGGCTACATACTAGCCGGTTTTCCTGCAGGCATTTAACTACTTTCATCATATCGAACTTAGTGCTGTCACAGTTGGGTAAGTAAAGGATTTCCAAACAATATTACGATGCACAGGACAAACAATATTGAATGACGAAAGCAATGCGCGATTACCAAACTTACATAGCCATACATACATATGTGCAACCGTTATCCTCACAGATGCATGCGAAAAAGCCCTCTCCCTTTGTAAGTATTAGGCCTACAAGTAAGCGCTATTGGTCGCAAATCGCCTAAATACTCAGCCAAGAGCACAACGCACGCAGGCATTCCAAGGAAGCAATCAGTCGTGGAAAAAGTGAAGCAACGGCTTACGCGTTGGTCGATTGCTGCGTTCATTGTTGTGTGCGGGGGGACGGGCGGCATAGCGGGCATTTGACGTTGACAATTGATGGATGATCTGCTCTGCCGGCAACTGCGCGTATTGTCGGCCATTCGGCCTAACTGCCTGACAGCTTCTTTTGCAGCTAATGACAATGTGGGCAAGCACGACGTGGAAGTAGCAAAGAAGCAGATGTGGGCGTATTTAAGGATCGGTGTCGTCGCTTTTAATGGATGATGGGTGGTGTGACAGGAAGCGCATAAATTTTCAATTTCAACACTTTAATAGTGTGTGTGTGTGTAATAGAAAATTTATTTGTCGCATTTAATTAAATAATAGAACATTTTTTTTAGTTTTGCAATAAATACATACATACTTGCTTATTTAACAGGTGCTGAGTTTGCAATTAGTCTATCAGTTTGTGGTTAACAAATGATATAATGAAATTAAAATGGAAACCTTAATTAAATTTGGCGTATGCGGTTTATTTGTATTGATTGTGGTCCTGACATATCCGGTGAGCGCTGGGAATGGAATAATAGAATTAACTGGCAAATATATACAGCCGGAAATGAATACTTTAGCATATGTTCATGCGCGTATGTTCTGTTTAAGCATCTCAAATGGGTTGAAATTTGAATTAAAATTTTAAGAGCATTTCAAGTATCTATAAATATAGTAATATTTTAACAGGCCGGTGTCTGTACATCTATATATTTAATACACGAAAGAATTTTTTGTCCAGATCATCAGATCTGCACCGTTCGTTCGATTTTCAAAAATGAGGTGTCAAATGAAAGGGCTTAGCCTATAGACGTGCAGTTAGGTTTAAACTTTTCGATAAGAGTTGCCATCTGTTTAAAAAGTTAAATCCAAATAAGTTAACAAGTTGAAGGAATTATTAAAATACGGGGATCAATCTAAATGTGTTTGAAAAGGCTTTATGTTTGTGCTGTTTTCAGGAGGGTTGCCACAAGTTTAAAAAACAAATTCAAATTATTCATCAGTTAATTTGAATATTTATCAGAATGTCAGATGAAGGAGATTTAAGAAGGTTTGTCTTTGAAAATACTTTTGAAGAGGCTTGCCACCTGTTTGAAAAGTCGAATTAATTTACTTATTACTTATTTACTTATATATGAGGGTTGCCACGTATTTAAAAATTTAAATTCAAATAATTTAAATGGATTATTGAAAGACGGGTATCAATAGAAATGGGTTCGAAAAGGCTTTATTTATGAATTGTTTTTAGAAGAGTTGCCACATGTTCAGCAATTCTGATTGAACTTGAGTTAAGGCAATTAGGTAATTGAAATAAGCATAAGAATATAAGTCTGAAGGTATTAGTTTAAAAAGATTTTAAAGAGGGTTGCCACTTGTATGAAAGTTGGATTTAATTTAGTTATTCATAAAGTTTTAGAATATGGGTGGAAAAGAAAGATCGATAAGAATTCTTTTGTTTGAACATTTACAATAATTAAGATATAATTGAAAAGGGTTGCCACCAACTTAATAAGTTAAATTAAGATTATTTAATAAGCTAAATGAATTCTTATAATATGAGCAGCAATCAAAATATATTTGAAACGGCTTTCTGTACTATATTTAGGAGAGTTGCCACTTATTTGGGAAATAGATAGATTTAAGTTAGAAAATTCTTTTGAAGAGAGTTGCCACATGTTTGAAAAGTCAAATTTACTCATTTTGTTTAAAATTCTAAGAAAGCTTAAGTTCGAAAATATTTTAGATTAGTGTTGCCACCTTTTAGAAAAGTCATATCTACACATCTTACTACATAAATATATATAATTCGCGAAGGAATTTTTTCTGAAGGTCATTCGATCGGCAACGCTTTTTCGAATTTGAGATATAAAATTAAAAAGCTTGACCTGTAGATGTGCAACATCGTTTTTTTTTTTTTGTGATTTACAGATTTTTTAGTGGTAAAGGGTGATGTTATATTTTGAAAAACCGAGACCATGCCAGACATCTCTTCACTCAGAAACAGATGGACGGATTTTGATGACATTTGATACACTGATCGCCTAAAACTCTGACACAGGGCTGTCACCTGTGTTAAAATTAAATTAAATTTTAGCATTTTAACGCTACGCGGGTTTACTAGTTTAGATATTATAAGAAAAAAATAATATGGGTGGACTTTATTAGAGCAACCAAAGCCAAATCAACAATTTTTAGAATTTTTGTCTGTCTGTCTGTTTGTATGTTTGTACGCGCATCATTCGAAAACTACTGCATGGAATTGAATGTAGTTTCCACCAGTGCATTCCTTAAGGTCTGACTTAAAATATACGAAAAAACAATTAGAGAGTTGCCAGCTGTTTAAAAATTGCAGGTTTAGTAAATTGATAAGATAAAGTAAAAATTGCAATATGGCTGTCAAAAGAAAGAGGTTTTAGAAGGCTTACAGCCAAAAATAAGTTTGTGGAATTTTGCCGCCTGTTTGAAAATTTTAATTTGATGTAATAGATTTGATAAATGAAATATCCCAATAGGGGTATAAAACTAAAGAGGTTTAAGTAAGTTTACTACCAAATATCTTTTTGAGTAGGGTTGCCACCTGTTTAAAAATTTTATTCAATTATTCAATTGATAGAATAATTTAAATATTAAAATACGGGTATAAAACTAAAGAGGTTTAAGAAAGTTTACTGTCGAAAATATTTTTGTAGCAGGTTGCCACCTAATTGAAATATTTGATCCAGTTAAAATGAATTAATACATCTTTGAAGAAAGTGCACGAAATAATGCTTTGAAAATCTTTGCGAAGATGCAAATGTTGACCCATGGGGAACCGCCAACAAAGTGTATATGTCCATAAAAAATATTGCGGCCATGTAAAATTAGACGTACAGAACGCATGTTAAGAAATATGCAATATTCAGAAGAGCACCACAGGGTTCTGTTTGAGGAACTCTTCCATGGGACATTATGTACGATGGTGCCCTAAAACAACAACAACCAGATTTCGTGAAACTAATTACGCACGCCGATGATCTTGTAGTAGTAGCGATCGCTAAACAACTCGAAGACCTCCGCCACATCTGTAATTCATCTATTTGTGGAATACGAAATTGGTTCTCGACGATGGGTTTACATCTTACCGAGCACAAAACTGATTTCCGAACAGTCTCCAGTAATGCCGCAAAAGTACTTGCTAGCAGGGTTGTTGCGAATATTCGCATTCGAATTCGCAACTACGGAGCTTCCGCATTAATTTTAACATTTGCATTCGCTTTCGCATTCGCAATAATCAATGCGGAGCTTTTGCGAATGCGAATGTTGTGCAAGTGCACCGATAAAACGTATATATATATAAAACAAAATGACATATTGTAGCCAATATTTTTGCCTGTGGTCATGGGAGTATTTGTGTAACAAAACTGGTCAAATGTCATATTTATCAACTTTGATAAAAATGTCTTTAAAATATTATTTCTTAAGCTATGTAACCGAGCTATCAATGGGCAGTCATACAAGTTCCCACTTCTGCTTGACCTTTGACTTACGTCAAAGAGAACATAGTCCTTTTAACAAAATTTTTTTGCACCAATCTTATGATTATTATGATTTTTTTTGGACCAATCTTAAAAAAACTACTAGATACAAAAGAAGAAAGTGTGCACTGTAATTCTTAACCAAATTTTCGTGATTTGCTTTTGATGTTACATATTTATATTCGTTTCAATAATTTTAAATGGGGCTCTTTGGGGAATTTATTTTTAGCAAAAATTTGAAAAACAGTAATTTTGTTTACTTGTCGGGCAATATTTTTTTCATAAGGATATACATTGAATCCTTCCCTGTCCCTTCTTTGCTATTTAAAGTCAAAGAGTAAGCTCCTTCAATAGAGATTTCCAGCAGAAATGATCAACGTCTGGCTATAAAGAGAATCGATGCTCAAATAATTAAAAATCTATAGGTCTGACCTTTAGTTAGAAAAACTTTAAACTTTAATAAATTTTCTGACACTTTCAGTTTCTCTAATTCTTATGTTGTGTATTTCTCATTCTTTTCATTTTCGTCTTTATCGTCTATTTTGCCTTAACTTTTCTGTCTTAATCGTTGCCAATTATATCTTCATCATCACATTTATTTTTATTACAAAGATTTATTTCAAAGAAGAAGTAAAATAGGTTGCACCAATAACTACATACAATTAAGGAAAGCTGGCCGTAATTTCCAACCAACTTTGAAACCATATAGGAGAGCTTCTACAGAAAAATACCTTTCCAATCAAGAAAGTGCTATTATAATTATTAACAAATATACATTTGTGCCAATTAAAAGTGTCAAAAAATTTTAGACTTTCGCCAACGAGATATTTATTCCGCCATTTCGAACTATGTATGCTATTTGGTCACCATAACCAAAGCTTGGCAACTATAACTTAACCAAGAAAAGTTGGCAGCTCTAATCACTGCATAGCAACGACAAAACGACAGCGTTTGTTTTTTTAGCGAAAAAGCATTGAGTTTCACTTAATTCATGTTCAGTTGCTATGTTGTTGCCCATACTATACAAGGCAACTTACAAAAATTAAAAAAAAAAGCTTAGGCAATAGACGAAGACCCTGACACTTTGGTGGAAATCGTTGTATAGAAACTTTGCTTAGGGAAAAGGATTGCATTGCAATCACTACTCTCCTTAGGGTTTCGACAGATGTTCTATTAATTGATTGACTTCATAAATATAGCGTAGTTATCAGATATAACAAATATCCATTAGTTTGACGCTATCCGAAAAGATTTTCTCCCACGTTGGTGAAGTAGAAAATCCGGCGCGCTTTGAAATTAAATAAGCTAATGATCCTTATTGAAAATTAATAAGTTAATGTAATGTTCTTTACACCGCAAGTTATAAATTCTGATAGACAAGTTAAATGCCTGAATAAAGCTCTGTCAGTAGCAGCGTAATTCGAGAAAATAACGCCAGCGATGTTTGGCTATGTTTAGCTATGTATGTATGTATGTCCGTACGTATGTGTGTACAAGCCATATGCCCGACTCATGTTTACAACAAGCTTGGCAGTGACTTAACCAGACAACAAGGTTATTCGCCGAAAAGTCAGTGAAGCAGGCGAGTCAAATAGCAGCGCAATCGAACAGTCAGCCCATCAACTACCAATCAACCAATCCAAATAACTGAACAAACTTGCGAACTCTGTACCTGCCAAAGTGGATGTTAAAAGGAACAGAGCCACAAGGTGTTTTAAAGTGTGCGCCACTGCCATTGCTCACAGCGTCGCGTTTACTCTATTTTCCTAAATTGCCTGTACAATATTACAAATTAAATTTACATAAATACTGTGGCTGTGGCATTCTGCGTACCTGCTGTAGTGCGGTTAATGCTTTTAACTGCTGGCGGTGGCAAGGAAAGGCGATGTTTGCAAATGAACGCCAAATTATTGCTGAAAGCTCTCGCAAGCCCCGATGAGGCGTAATTATTTAGTAGTGCTGCGGAAAACGGTGGCTGCCTGAAAATTACACCCACATCATCAGCAATTTTTGCAATGTGGCAATTGAGTGTTGAGTCTGTTTTGGAGTGAAATGAGTTGCGAAATTTCGGAAACAATGCTCGCCGCAGTTTTCGTTAAACTTTTGTGTATTTCCAATTTTCTTCTACCTGTATGAACTTTTAAGCTTATCACGCTCAGTCGCTCAATTTGTACTGCGTGGCAGTGGAACTTTTGAAGTGATTTTCATTTTTCTTTGTTTTCAATCGTGATATCATCGAAGTTAAATGAGCTGAGAGCAAATCAATTGGACGCAGGTGTGTGGCGTTTTCATCAGTTTAATCAATCGGACAAGTACATTTTTAGTACTATTCGGTGGAAGAAGAAAGCCGCGACATACATACAAGCAATTGGGATCTTAAGTACTATGATGAATACGGTTTTGATTTGTCTTCGCTTAGCATAAATAGTGGCATTTAAAGGAGAGAAAAATTAATTATAATTAAAACATATGCAGCGTGTGTCTTCTATTACAATTGCCATGAGGCGGTGGTTGAGCACAGACTCTGACACCTTGTCTCCAAGTTCACCCCCATCAGTGAAAGAATTGCCATAAACCAGGAACCAAACATAAAAGTTATTGATGAAAACTTTCATGGAAAAATTCACTATGAAGGAAATGTTCTAAAATTAAGTGATGCATACCAATCAATTTCTTTTTTCACAGAGACTCAAATTTGACAATAAATTTTTATTTGCAATTTTTATGCAAAATTAAAAAAAATAACAGTTATGTTTGATTTTTATATTATAAATCCAAAACAACAATTATTTTTGATTTTTAAATTATATGTCTCAGATAACAGTTATTGAAGACTTTTATCAATAAAAATCAGTCAGTGACTTTTACTTTTAAAAGTCATTAATATAATTCAGTCACCGACTTTTATTTCTTAAATCATTCGTATAAAAGTCATTAACATTTTTCGCATTTCTGAATGTGTTGGGAAACAAAAGTTTACTACGACTTATACAAATGACTTTTATAAGTATGATTTAAGATATAAAGGTCAGTGACTGATTTTTATTTATGACTTTCAAAAATAAAAGTCTTCAAAAACTGTTATCTGAGACATTGAATTTAAAAACCAAAAATAACTTTTATTTTCAATTATTAAGAAATAACGGTTTAGAAATAACGGTTATTTAAAGAGTAATTAAATAAAAGTAAAAAAATAATTGTTAAAGAGCGATTTTTCAATAAAAGTTGTAACTGTTACGGTCCCTGCCATATAATTGGAGTACATGCCCTAACGGAGGAGAAAAACAATGAGACCACGGATCGTTTCTATGAGCGCTTAGGATAACCGTATGATGTCTTTATCGCCAGGGTAGGTAAAGACGGCATATTTGGTCAAACAGTCGGAAAATTTTGCCTTCATGCTGAAGTGAAACACGAGACAATTTAGCGGCGCCGGAAATAAAGGAGGGAAGAGATAATTACGCCCCTTAATATACTTTTAAAAGTTGAAATTCGTGCAATCTTAATTTAGAGCTCATTCTTAATTTAGGAGCAAACCACCTTTAAATCAAATAATTTCGCCTTGTAAAGGCTATCACAAAATGAATAAAACACTTAACTAAAGGAGGGAGTACTCCTCACCGCTTCTAAATGCCGGAATAGGTGGAGCGTTGGACGAGGCCGAACCCGGACCACTTTACTGGAACAAGCAACCGTTGCACAGTGCGTAATTTCGGCGATTTAGGGGAAGGAACATCATAGCGCCCACAATTTTGACTCTAGAATTTTTTTTTTTTAGTTATGTACTTCTAATAGACTATATAATTACGGTTTCAAATGACGTACGTGATTCCATAAGTACAATATTTTATATGGGCATTTCCAAGGTACGGTCTTTATAGTCAAAAATTAAAAGATATCTATGTTAGTTATGTGTCAAATTTGGTTTATTTTTTCAATGTATATTGGTTGCATATGCAGGAATATTTTTGCAAAAAATTTACCAGTAAGGTAGCGCCGGGGGTCGAAATATTTTGAAAGGTTGTATTTATGGACCGCTTTCGTTAAAATTTGCCACGTGTATTAGATACATAGTAAGAAATATATTTACAAAAAATAGTCCCGGTCTAAATGTTGACTAATATAATTAGGTTTCTAATATCTTCGCAATTTTTCCCACAGTTTCCAATTTTTCCATTAAAGGCTATACAAAAATTTAAACAAAAAAATATAAATTCAAATTATTATTTGTGTTTCTCCTACTTACTCCACGTCTACATCTGCAATGGACACTCGCATACGAACTGTCTGTTTTCTCGCATACGAGATCTTATCGCAGAGAAATTTTTTAACGGGGGCATTTCATCGCATACCATTTCAGTGCAAATATGTTGTTAATGATTTATAAATGTTGCGAAAATTTTATCTGTTTTTCTTGGTTGTGCTTTAACAGCACTTCTCCGAATTTTATCCTCACACCAAGCGCGTATTTGATGACACGTGCATCCTTCGCTCCCACCACAAACCCGACATGAGAAAAATCCCAATGACTAAATTTTTGTCACCAAAAATACACAAAAATGCGATTTCTTTACCAAGGGTGGACTTTAAACCGACTTTTTTTTTAATTGTGCAATTTTGCTCTTGAAATGCAAATGATCGATTAAAGATCCCCGAAGAGATCCTATTGATATACGTTGACACGCTTATATGATAAAAGTGAAATCCCATTTTTTTTTTTCAAATCTAAAGGAGCGCAATTGACATGTAAGATTGATGTTCAAGATTGCAAAAAGTGGTTTTTGCTTAATTTTACAAAATATAAAACGAAATGTATACTCAAGACTGTAAGCTCGTTAGGAAATGAGGCGAGCACAACCAACCACTGATTGATAAAGGCTGGAAAATTGGCGATTATCGTTCATCAAAACAGGCAAGTTTCTACAAGCTCAGCATTCTTCCAGCTTATCTTCAAACAATTGGGGACCGATTTTCTGATTATCGTATCCGAACTTTTTTTTACCAACTTCGATTTTCGATTTTCCTTCCCCTTAATCGCCCAAATTACGCACTGTACGTCGCATAGTGGAGAAAATGAAAATGGTCGTAGACAGATTCGTTTGCAGGGGTCTACTCTCTATTGCGAGGACAAAGGCAAATAAGTCGGATTCGAAGGACTATGAATTTTTAATAGTTCGCGTCGCTTTTTGAATCGCAATACAGAGTATAACTAACCCCAGGTCTCAATTTTATACGATTTTAATTTTCTTTATTTTTGAAAAAGGATTTAAAATTTTTTGTATTCTATAATAAAGTTGAAAATTTTCTGAAAAATTCCCTTATGTTTACCAAATATTTTTAACTTAGTAAATGGGCACCTCATTAATATCACTGTAGAAAAAATCTCAAGTTTTGGAAATGACTAAAAAAATGTATGAAAAGTCGAATTTGGTTAACTTTTACACAAATTTTATGAAATATTAGAATACGAGTGTCAAAAGAGATTTACGAAAGCTTTAGTTCCAAAATATATTATATTTAGCTTGCCATATATTTTTGTGAAGGTCATTTGATTGCACCGTTCTATAGAATTTCAAAAATGAGAGGTCAAATTACAGATTTTGGCGTGTTGATGTGCGATATGGTTTTAATGGTTGAAATTGAAACTTTTTTTTATCAGTATAGGGTGATTTGAAATTTGATGAAATTAAAAACGGACACCACGCGAGACCTCGCTTCACGCAGAAACAGCTGCACGGATTTAGATAAAATATGGCACTCGGATCGCTTATAACTCTGACTGACATTTTGATTGGTTTTTTCAAACTCAATTTTAAGCGTTTTAACGCCATGCGGGCTCACTAACTATATATAATCACAATGTCGAGGTAACTATTTCTGACCAGTCCTGGCTAATTTTCAGTATAAATCATCTCTAATTTAATAGAAATTTAGTAGTAGTTACATAAGCATATAACCAAAATTTTCACTTTTCAGCACTTACGAACTTTTAACTAAAAACCAGGACATTTGTATATCGGGCACTTACCTGAAAAAAAAGAAAACAAAAAGCTATTAAATGCAATAGATACGAGATTCGTAATGTTTTAAAATTTCAAAACACACGAAAACATCAATATATTTACTCACGAAACTATCGGCCTGAATAATTCAAAATTCGGTGCAATGTAGAATACAAATATGGATAACAAATGAAAGTGAAAATATGTAGAATTAAGTACAAATATTACGAGTACATAGATATTGATATTTTTTTTTATTAACTAATATATTTAGAAGGACGACATTGAAGTATGTGCTCGCGTATATATTGGTCCTAAACATATAATTTTTAAGAAATAAATATTGGACATTTTCAAGGAGAAAATTTTAAAAGAACCCATTCGTTCTTATGCAACAAAAAATTGTATCTCTTTTAATTCTAAAGAATTTTCGCTTTTATTTGTCACCCATGTTGTTAATCTACATTACAGTGACATTTGTATTGTGAATTAATCATATTTTTGAAATTTCCAAGTCCTTTAAAAAAAATTCTGATGTCAGAGAGAAAAACTAAAAACGCAGCTTTACTACATTTGATTACTAGTTTCGCGATGTGTAAATTTTACTTTCGCACTGTGTTATTGGTAAACAAAGTTTTCTTTTTAAATATAAGAAATACTTGCATAGCGACCGTAACAGCTACAACTTTTATTAAAAAATCGCTCTTTAACAATTATTGTTCGACTTTTATTTAATTACTCCTTAAATAACCGTCATTTCTTACTTTTATTTTATAAATTCAAAATAACAATTATTTTTGATTTTTATCTAAATAATCTGCAAATAACAGTTATTTTAGATTTTTAAATTATATCTCTTAGATAACAGTTATCGAAGACTTTTATTTATACAAGTTATAAATAAAAATCAGTCGCTGACCTTTATTTTTTAAATCATGCTTATAAAAGTGATTTCTATAAGTCGTAGTAAACTTTTGTTTCCCAACCCCTTCTTAACTGCGAAAAATTTTAATGACTTTTATACGAATGATTTAAAAAATAAAAGTCGGTGATTGATTTATATTGATGACTTTTAAAAGTAAAAGCCACTGACTGATTTTTATTGATGACTTTTATAAATAAAAGTTTTCAATAACTGTTATCAAAGAGATGTAGTACAAAAATCAAAAATTATTTTTATATTTTTGAATTTTGTATAAAAATTGCAAATAAAAATTTATTTTCAAATTTGATTCTCGGTGAAAAAAGAAAGCGATTGCTATGTATCACTTAGTCGTAGAACATATCCTTCATAGTGAATTTTTCCATGACAGTTTTCATCAATAACTGTTATGTTCGGTCCCTGTACTTGCATATATTTACGTCAATATTGATTTCCTTTCAATATTTCTATTTTTGTTCATACTTCTCGGAACGCGTGTTACCTACATAAATACAGTGACTCAAAAAAATTACCACGAGATCATGCTTATGTATGTGGAAAAAAGTGCAAAAGTACGTCACAAAAAAAAAAAATCTCAAAAATCAATGGCATCTCTTAGAAGAGAATCCGATTAAACAGTTGATTTGATTTTGATGAAAACGTTTAAGCTGTGATTTATATGGTTTTGGTCAAAGCATGGAGGGATTTTTATAGAAAAATAACAAATAAAATTTAGTCACCGCATATGTACAAAAAAGGAAATCAATGAGTACATAAATCCTTTATGATGGTTGGCAAGCGATAACTAAATGTGTATAATAACAATTATATTTTTTTGTTAATATAGGCCTGCATAGATATATTCTAATTTAGATATGCAGCAGTGAATACCTACATATTGCTTTTATATTTATGTTTGTGTGCGTAAAACTAGAGCGAATTGAATGGTTAAGAATGGGACTGCCCACAAAATGTTTGGCACAAGAATTCCTCTCAAGGCTGTCGAACATTTTTTTTATTACGAAAATATACAAAAACAAATATCAATAAAGCAAACATTATAAGCCATATTTAGTATTTGCGAGAATTTTTGCCATAATTCAAACAGTAATAACTATGTCCCAATTTTTGGTTGCTGACGGCAAACACATGTATGCACGCACACATACACACACGCAAGCTGGAGGCAATGAATGACCTAGTATTTATATATCAATATATAACTTGTATATTTGTATGAACATATAAATGTGCGTTTGTCTTCGAATGAGCGTGTTTGCCTTTATTATTGGTTTGCGGCAATCATTTCGTGCCAAAGACGGCGCGCTAGGATGTTAAGAATCGCAAATATGCCAACGCCAACACCAACACCAACGCCAACGCTAACACACACATAACTAAAACCCACACACATCGCTCACCAATCGAATATTACTTGGTAGCCCGCAAGTTTGTGCGATTAGGGACTAGAAAAAAAAATATCACATCTTGAATTGAATTGTGGTCAACGGTAAGTGGTACAGCAGGAGGGTGGTCTTGAGCATCGCTCGATTGGCATGTGTACGCATACGATTTTTATGGCTGCTATGGCGCCCAGAATCTCGACGGCGACATCTTTCATGTGAGCCGCAAAAGCAAAGCCGGCAACTTTTATGAGGATGCCGAAAGCAAGTTGAGGTCAAATTTGTGTGGGAAATACACTTGGCAACAGGAGCTTAAAACCAATATACACACATACATATATGTGTATGTGCGTGTGTGACATATGTATATGTAGGACAGCTGAAATAGGTGGCGAGCACGCTCCTTAGTGCCCCTAGGCGAAGTTTGTTTGCTGGCCAACCAAAGAAAAAGTCATACGGAAATGGTGTGATGTGTGTGCGTGTGCGTGTGTGTGTTTGTTGCCGGGCCGGCATGATAGGCAACACCAAAAATGTCGTAGAGTCACGAAACTTTTGCACTTTTTCCATTCTTCGCTCGTACACTTCAGTTTTTTTTCTTTATCAACTTTGCATACTTGAGCGTGACATGTCGATCAATATGCATTAATATTACTCATACGCCCTGTCAGACCGAAGGCGACAAGCATTAAAATAGCAGTTTTTGTGTGTGTGTGTTTGTGTGTATTTTATATGTATACTACATATGTATTTCATAGAGATTCATGCCCTGCAGGGAAACCGCGGACTAGTGAATCAAATTTCTAGTTCCGTACTAGGTCTTTATCGCCAAAAAGGAACTACACCATTTCCAGTTGTAAATGCGAAAGCGTCAATTGTAAATGAGAATAGTCATTATACCTTTCATGAGCATGAAATGGTATTATAACTTTGGTCCGATGTTTGTAAGTACCAGAACAAAAAGAGATAGACCCATTAAAATGTATACTTATATGATCAGAACGTCGAGCTGAGTTGATTTAACCATGTCCGTCTGTCCGTCTGTCCGTCTGTCCGTCTGTTTGTATGCAATCTAGTCTCTCAGTTTTCGAGATATCCGTATCAAATTTGGTATGTGGGTGTATTTTTATAATGTATTAATCATTTGTCGGAACCGGAAGAATCGGACCACTATAACATATAGCTCCCATACAACTGATTGTTCAGATATGAGATTTTTCGTTATAACTTCTCCATTTATGCAGCTACGAACATGAAGTTTTGCAGTACGTGCACCCATTATCTGCAGAATACTTACAGTGAAAATTACAAAGATCGGGTCACTATAACCTATAGCCCCCATACAACTGATTGTTCAGATATAAAATTTTTCGTTATAACTCCCCCATTTATATCGCTAGGAACACGAAATTCCGCACTGTTTTCAATAATTATCAACAGAAAACTTACAGTGAAAATTAAAAAGATCGGGTAACTATAACCTATAGCTCCCATACAACTGATTGTTCAGATATAAAATTTTGCGTTATAACTCCTCCATTTATATAGCTAGGACCATGAAATTTCGCGCTGTTTTCACTCATTATCAACAGAAGACTAACAGCGAAAATAACAAAGATCGGGTCACTATAACCTGCAGCCCCCATACAACTGATTGTTCAGATATGAGGTCTTTTATCATATCTCCTCCATTTATGCAGCTAGGAACATGAAATTTCGCACCATTTTCACTCATCATTAACAGAATACTTACAGTGAAAATAACAAGGATCGGATGACTACAACATATATCTTCCATACATCTGATTGTTCAGATATGGGATTTTACTGTAAAACTTCTTTATTTGAACAGCTAAAACCGATAAATTTCGTAAGCTATTTTATAAATAATAATACAAAGTCTACTGAGAAAATCATCAAAATATATGCTGTATAAGCTTTATCTCCTATAGCACTGATTGTTCAGATACCAGTTTTTGCCATATATCTCCTTTATGTAGGAAACTAAACCCAATAAATTGTGTTACCGGTTTACATACCGATCACATAGCAGTGAAAAACACTTAGATTGGTGCCATATAAAGTATATCTTCCATACCTCTGATTGTTTAGATGCGATTTTTTATATAAGTATGTAACTCCTCTATCGATGTATGCAGATGTATTCAAAAGCAGTAATCTGTCAAAGTAAAATTTGCAGATGTTCATGAAAGGTATGAAGCCTTCGGCATAGCCGAAGACAGCGCTGCTCTTACTTGTTTTTAAATAAGAAAGCGTCAATTGAAAATGAGAATAGTCAATTGTAAATGAGAAAGCGTCAAATGAAAATGCGAAAGCGTCATTTGAAAATCAGATAAGTCAATTGTAAATGAGAAAGCGTCAAATGAAAATGCGAACGCGTCAGTTGTAATTGAGAATAGTCAATTGTAAATGAGAAAGCGTCAATTGTAAATGAGATTAGTCAATTATAAATCAGAAATTGTCAAATGAAAATGCGAAAGCGTCAGTTGTAATTGAGAATAGTCAATTATAAATGAGAAAGCGTCAAATGAAAATGCGAAAGCGTCATTTGGAAATGAGAAATAAAAGTAAATTAATTGCGTACTGCATATATAATAGATGATTTAAAGTCGCTTATCACTGATAATACTTAATCAATTATGTCGCTATAAAACGCGTTTGAAAAAGGAATTTTAAGGTTTTCAGAAGGTTATGATCTTCATCTTTGCTGTTTGTAAACTACGTCATATTAGAGTATGTACATAGATAAGAAGGCAGGAAAATAAAGCTGGTAAATATGCGGATGAAAACGATGTCGGTCAAATTCCGAAAAACCTTCACGAATTACTTATATACATATAAATGTATGTATGTACCTCATCATGACCTTCTTGAATCTGTTTAAACCATTACGGTATGTCTCGGATCAATGTATGTAGCTCGATAGAGAACACTCTTCGGTTTTCTTTTCGCCGAGAAGTCTCAGTTGTTTTACACTGGCGGAAGAACTACTTTACGATTAAAAAGTATATAAATCAAGTATGTTAAAAATATGCATATATATAAATTACTTGGATATTTCATTAATAAAGTGCTGCGTTTAGCGCCATATTCCCCCATGCTAAACCCCATTGAAATAATCTGGGGAAAAATCAAAATGCATGTAAAGGGGCACATCTCAAAACCCAGTCATAAATGGGCCAAACGTTGTTGAGCAACGGCTGCAATATTTGGAGAAGTTGGTGGATGACGCGAAAACTACACCATTTCCAGTTGTAAATGCGAAAGCGTCAATTGTAAATGAGAATAGTCATTTCTAAATGAGAAAGCGTCAATTGAAAATGAGAATAGTCAATTGTAAATGAGAAAGAGTCAAATGAAAATGCGAAAGCGTCATTTGGAAATGAGAATAGTCAATTGTAGATGAGAAAGCGTCAATTGTAAATGAGATTAGTCAATTGTAAATGAGAAAGCGTCAAATGAAAATGCGAACGCGTCAGTTGTAATTGAGAATAGTCAATTGTAAATGAGAAAGCATCAAATGAAAATGCGAAAGCGTCATTTGTAAATGAGAAATAAAAGTAAATTAATTGCGTACTGCATATATAATAGATGATTTAAATTCGCTTATCACTGATAATACTTAATCAATTATGTCGCTATAAAACGCGTTTGAAAACGGAATTTTTAAGTTTTCAGAAGGTTATGATCTTCATCTTTGCTGTTTGTAAGCTACGTCATATTAGAGTATGTACATAGATAAGAACAGGAAAATAAAGCTGGCCAATATTCGGATGAAAACGATGCCGGTCGAATTCCGAAAAACCTTCACGAATTACTTATATACATATAAATGTATGTATGTAGTTCATCATGACCTTCTTGAATCTGTTTAAACCATTACGGTATGTCTCGGATCAATGTATGTAGCTCGATAGAGAACACTCTTCGGTTTTATTTTCGCCGGGAAGTCTCAGTTGTTTTACACTGGCGGAAGAACTACTTTACGATTAAAAAGTATATAAATCAAGTATGTTAAAAATATGCATATATATAAATTACTTGGACATTTCATTAATAAAGTGCTGTGTTTAGCGCCATATTCCCCCATGCTAAACCCCATTGAAATAATCTGGGGGAAAAAAAAAATCAAAATGCATGTAAAGGGGCATATCTCAAACCCAGTCATAAATGGGCCAAACCTTGTTGAACAACGGCTGCAATATTTGGAGAATTTGGTGGATGACGCGAAAACTATAATCACCGGAGGAGACTGCGCGAGAGTATTTCAGCACGCAACATCTTTCCATGGAAATGCTTTATCTTTACAAGATATGCAAGTTGGGACATAATAAACTTGCATTTTTAATAACATCTAAATAATTTCTGAATAAAAAACGAGTTTCTCATTTCCAAATGACGCTTTCGAATTTTCATTTGACGCTTTCTCATTTACAATTTACTATTCTCATTTTCAATTGACGCTTTCTCATTTACAATTGACTATTCTCAATTACAAATGACGCTTTCTTATTTACAATTGACTATTCTCAATTCCAAAAGACGATTTCGCATTTTCATTTGACGCTTTCTCATTTACAATTGACTACTCTCAATTACAAAGGACGCTTTCTCATTTACTATTGACCTTTTCTCATTTACAATTGACTATTCTCAATTTCAAATGACGACATCGCATTTACAATTGACTATTCTCATTTCCAAATGACGCTTTCGCAATTTCATTTGACACTTTCTCATTTACAACTGGAAATGGTGTAGTCCGATAGGAACTAGATCCCCACCAGTCCAAAATCGGCGAAAAGTGGTACTTTTAAGAAACTAGTTTTTCAGTTTTTTTCACTACAAATCTATATCTAAAGTGACGAATTTAGAATTGGTTCGGAACTATAGAAAATTGGAAGCAGAACGAACTAGATCCTATTTGTCGAATTTAGAACTATTTCGGAACTATCGAATAAGGGATGCAGCGGGGGGCTTGTTTACTTCGCATAGATATGTGTTCGACGGCTTTTTCGTTCAAATACCCTTCTATTCTGTGCTTCGCAGATGCTATTTCATAGTTTGGTAATACAAAACAAAGCTTTGTGTTAACATATTAACATCTTGGGGCCGTCTGGAATCTAACCAATAACATCGAGCACCTCTGCAAAGTCAGCTACAGCAAGGTATGTAAACGTACATTTCTTACAATCATTCAAACAAATTTAATTTCAAATTGAAAAAAAACGTTTCTTTGAAAATAATGTAAAATCGCACACGACAGAACTGAAAGGTTGAAAAATCATGATACTTTTTTCTTTCGTCTGTCGATTTTAGAACTGGTTCGGAACTATAGAATTTAGGACTAGTTCGGAACTATCGAAAAAGGGATGCAGCGGGGGCCAATTGACACTTCCTAGGACATCGCCATGTTAAATTCGCCAGTTGCTTGCATGCAAAAGAGATTTATCGCGAACCAGTACTGGGTCTAAATGTACTAGAAGCGCCCCAGTTCAGAACTAGAGATTTTCCCCACAGGGATGCGCATCTTAAACCAGTTGGTAAGCGTATGTGAGAGAATGAGCGAGAGTGTGTGTTTGACAGCCATAGCGATGAAATCAGCTGTTCGTACGTGACCTTTGCCCTTAGCACTGATAACGGTTGCTTATACGCCCGATGTCACGCAGATAAATTTTCACAAAAATTTATGCGAGAATATTCAAGCATATCTCAAACATGCACATAAACTAGTGACTGCTATTCGGATACAAGAATGTAGCTGTCAAATAACGCCACATCTCTGTCGCTTTGTAGACTAGAAGCTGTTGAGTTTGGTTAAAAAAAAGCTGAAAAAAGCTGAAAAAAGCAGAAAAAAAACTGAATTTTTTCGCAAGTATGTAAAACACTTGAATGCGCTTGAATGAAAGCAGCTCAAAGTACAATTGACATTGCTCGAATAGCTGTAATAAAGTGTGCCGATAAAACTCTCACTCTCCGTCAAGGACACGCTTGAGGTGAGTTGGGTTTTTTATGAAACCATTGTGGGCTACGGACTGAAAAGCAGCAAACAAAAATGCCAAGAATTAAACTTGGCGTCAACTTGCCAGGCGCTTTGTGACGCATACCAACAACTGGCATTAAGCACTTAAATTGAATGCGTGACAGGAATGCTGCAGTCAGTGGCCATGGTGTGGGCTATAAATAAGCAGCAATTTTGAAGAAAACCAGTTCAGCTAAGCAAGCATTTCTCTAATTGAACACTGAACATTTCTATCGAATTGCTTCGCATTCGAGAATTCGCTTACTCAAACACAGCTTTATGTGTACTTGAACGCTTTACATTAGCAGCTGCCATTCGGGGTTAATTTAAAAGGAATCTGCCAACATTTTCAGGCGCATGGAGACGGATTTAGAGTAGCAGCGCTTTTTAAATATTGGACTTTTTAAATAAAAACTAATCAATTGGTCTTTCTTAAAATTACAGTTATTTTACTTAAAAGTTATTGGAATAAAACTCCTATGGGTAGTGAGAGTGAACCAAATACTGCGGCGCATGGAGGTGGATGGATATGGGGTTGTCTCATACGTCGA
The DNA here is from genome assembly GCF_013731165.1 of Rhagoletis pomonella. Lineage (NCBI taxonomy): Eukaryota > Metazoa > Arthropoda > Insecta > Diptera > Tephritidae > Rhagoletis > Rhagoletis pomonella. The sequence goes on along the minus strand of NW_023458565.1, from coordinate 778,994 downwards.
TGATGTTGCCGTTATCGTACAGTGAAACTTTCCTCAAACTCTTTTAGATCTTATAGAAGCCGCACTTGCTGCACTCGTTACTTGGACCAAAAATTTCGGTCTTGAGGTCAACCCAGCTAAAACTGAGCTAGTACTTTTTACCAGACGGTACAGGGCTCCTACACCCCCTAAACTCGATGGCTCAACCAGGAATTTAAACGTACTGCCAAGTATCTTGGAGTAATTCGTTACAGCAAACTGCTCTGGAATAAAAACACAATGGAACGTACCAAGAAATCCAACACAGCGCTCTTTACATGTAAAAAGGCGTTCGGTATAAGGTGGGGTTTCTCATTTAAGACAGTTCACTAAATCTACACTGCCATTGTTCGCCCGATTCTGCTCTACGGAGTCCTAGTATGGGGGGGCCTACCTTTGGCAAGACAACAGCGCTCAAGCAATTGCAAAGGGGTAAATAGGCACTATTGCAGCCTTAAGACTTAGAATCCGTTGGGATGGGCGGGTTCGGGACTTAAAAATCGAATTTCGGGATGGGCGGGATTGGCATTAAATATTTAGTCCCGTGCCCATCTCTAGTCTGTTACAACATGCTTCTGAACTGATACAAAGCTATCTTTCCATCTTGAGAGCTTCTGAACGTAAAAGCAGACTCTGTGTACTGCTCACAAGCTGTTCGATTTTAATGCTCGTATTGACCGGCTTTTAAGAGAACTACTCTCCGCGATATTGAGGAAAAAGTGTCCTACGATTTCCTGAGTAACTGATGGAGGCTTAGCTGCTCTTTATTGGAGCTCGCTCCATAATAAGTGTCCAGGTTTTGTCGGACATGCACAGACGAAAACCGCGTGGTGGCTTGCCAACCCTTTCCCTTGCCCAGCGGTAGATGGTCGTAATTTTTCCCATTGCTGATTCACTGAAAACTCTAGCATGCCTGAGGTGGTGGCGGAGCTCCAAAAACTTGAAAGAAATTGAGAATTTTTTCAGTCTATCAGTAAAATAGCGAGCGGTTGCTTTGACCGACGCCAAGCGAAGACACAAATGTGCGTTCATTGGGTGGTTATGACGAGCGCTACCAATATATGCCAGAGGCAACTCCTAAGCCGATCCGAGATTGTAAAATAGTTGATTTCGTTTAAGCTCTATCGATGGGGGTTACCCAGCTGAATTTTGTGACGCGGTTTTCGCTGCAAAAACATATCGCCTATGAAAAGGGGATGGGCGCTGCTGAAATCCACAAACCTCTCACCACCATGGTGGGAAGTTTACGTCAAGGACACTAAGAGTCTTGAAGTTTTTGAAATGTTTTTTTTTTTTTCAGAAGATGCTAAAATATATCCAACATATATTGGATCCCGTTTTTTTCTTTCTTTAATCTTTATTGCTATATACACATAACTCTAAGAAAATCGATCGAAATCTAAATAGAAAATGAGGCAAATTTCCACGAAAATATTTTCACAACAACTTTTTACATAACCGGGAAGTCAACCTAAACAAATGGCGAACTAGTATGTGCCAATTTCACAATTTAACATAACTCCATTTAAGTGGCATGCGCCCTTTGAAATTCAAGAGTTTAGTTTAGGCCCAATTAAGTAGTTCCTTTTTGTACTCTTATCATCAGTTGATAAGTTGCTTAGAACGGATATCACTTTGCCGTCACTCATTTGCAACCCAAAGCCTAGATTATCCTTTATCAGGCACTACTCAATGTATTTTTTCCCCCAGTAATTATGCCATTTGCATAGCTGCCATACTCAGCTTGCATATGTCCAGCCATAGATGCATGTGTGTGCATATGTGTACATCCTTCCTTTATTTCCCTTATATCCGCAGCATTTGATGTCAATTTAATTTTTCACATTTTCGGTTTATGCTCAGTTACTTCCCAAAGGCTAGCCAACCGACCCAAGACTCAGCTTTCGTAAATGTTTTTTGGCCAACTAGCAACAGAGGCGAAAATTCCGAAAAGCATCATCCGCTCAATTTCTCTTCCCCCAATTGCCGGCGTTTCTTCATGGCGTTTGCATAAGAGTAAGTGGCTTTTGTGCAGCTGATGCGGAAATTCGCCAGCTCTCGATGACTTGCCCGATAGAATTGGAGGCGTACAACAGCGGGGGTCGGGGCTAATAGGCTTGGCCATTCTAAAACGCCTCCAAGCTTTTATGGCGCTCATATGTGTGATGACTTCAGTTAGTTGGCCCAAATGAAGGGTGTCGTCACTTCAACTTCCGCATTGCGTCCGCTCAACCGTCCATTTAACTATCTGCACGATTGCGCTCGGTTCACTTGCCTGTTGAAAGCGACAATTTGAAGGGCAGCACATGGCAGGATATGTTAAGTTGCATCCGGTTTGCCTTGCAGTATTTATACATATGCGGAATACAAGAGCCCGCTGCCGAATTCCGTACGTCTACATTTGTGGGCGGGTGCGAGAGAGCGACTGTGGGTGAAAGAGCTGAGTGGTAAATAAAATAAAACTTGAAAAGGGCAGCAAAAATACGCTGCCACTCCGGAGGATAGAGATGAGTTGGTAGCGAAAGGGACAAGCTAAGTCATCTGCATTGCCCGGCTGTCGCAGCTCGCTGGGGCGCTTCTTAGCTCAGCAAAAATGTGAAAATGCGAACAATGTGAAATGGGAAAAAATGGCAAAATGTTAGAGGACGCACAGCACACTTTTGACGCTGACAACGTTGATGACGACGACAAGCAATTAAGATAAAAGCCAAAAAGCTAAAATGCTGTAACGTGATTTTTTTATTCGGCCAAGAGGCCACAACAACAACAACAACAAACAAACAGACAAACAAACTGGTATATATCAGGCCATCAAGCGGCCAACAACTGCTTTAGTTCACTAGCTGCTAGTATTCAACGTAGGTGGGTATGTACAGACATATGTATATATGAATGTATGTATATATAGTCAGCTGTATCCATTCCTAACTACTGCATAATCCGGCTGGATATTGGGCTTTGTTGCTATGTACGTTGAAACACATACATATGTACATATGTACTTGTAGTTATTTGTCGCCTGTTAGTTGGATAAGTATAATTTACAACAATTTTTGTTTTTAACAGATTTTTGCATTTTTTTTTGTTTAACCCATCTCTACATATTTTCTTTAGTTTTTGAATTTCTGATAGCCATCATAATCGTGCTGCTTCTCTTCTATCCTACCCATATTTTTGTTTGCTTAGTCGCTTCTAAACCGCGCAGCCGGCAAAAATTCTTTGCAACATTTTATCAAACATGTTGTAGGCGTGTGCTAACATAACTTTGAAGTAGCAACTATGGCAAAATAACATAGTTTTTGCTGTGTTGGGTTAAGATCTAATTAAACGCAAAGGCAGCTTTGGAAGGATTTATAGTGCAATGTTCAACACAAAACTTTGCTGAGGCAGCAAGAAGAACTTGTTAATTGGAAATGTTCACATTAAAGAAATAAATTTACCGCCGGAAAACGCAAGGTCAAATAACAGTGGCAAAAAGCTTAAATCTTGTATAGTAAGGAAAAGCTTTAGTTATTTTGAAATAGTAATCTATAGATATAATACGCGAAGGGATTTTTTGTCCACACCACAAAAGATCTGTACCGTTGGCCCGATTTTCAAAAATTTGATGCCAAATTAAAGCGCTTTGTCTGGTTTCAGTTTTTTGAAAATAGTTGCCACCTGTTGAACAATTAAACTCAAATTACTTAATAACCAGGCCATCATGTCCGCACCGTTCCTTCGATGTTCCGAAATGAGTTGTCAAAGTAAAAGGCTTGGACTGTAGATGTGCAATAAGATTTTACTTTTTTGAAGAGTTGCATTCTTTTAAAAAACTACATTCAAATTACTTAAAAAAACAAATCGATTATTACAAATGGGTATCAATCGAAATGGTTGCCACCTGTTTAAAAAATCATAGCAGGTAAGAGAAATATGTATCACCATATGGCTGCCACACAAAAGGGGTTTCAGAGTGTAGTAGTTTGAAAATATTTTCGAGAGGGTTGCCACCTGCTTGAAATGTCGAACTTAGTTTACTTATACACCAGTTATATGAAATATCAAAATATAAATGTCAAAAGAAGGAGTGTTAAGAAGTCTTTAGTTTGAACGCTAAGAATATTTTTGAGGTGTTGCAAGAGCGTTGCCACCTGTTTGAACAGTTTAATTCAAATTATTTAACAAGTCAAATGAATTATTAAAATATGGTTAGCAATCGAAGATGGCTTGAAAATTTTTCATTTCTGAACTGTATTTGGCGGGGTTGCCACATGTTTGAAAAATCAAATTCCACTTAATTAATAAGTTAATTCAAATATGTATCGCAATATCCGGCGAAGCGGAGTTAACAAGGATTAAGCATGAAAATACTTTGGAAGAGAGCTGCCACCTTTTTGAAAGGTCTAACTCCATTAACTAATACAAAAAGTATATGAAACATAAAGTTACCATTCCAACAAACAAATTCTAATTAGTTTATCAGTTTATTGAAATACATGTGTATCACAATGTCAGACGAGAGAGATTTAAGAAGATTTTAGTTTGAGAATACTTTTGAAATGGAATTTCAAAAATGAGAGATAATGTTTGATGCTCTCCATCTCTTCTTCGTCCCTGAAACTGTGACAAAAATCATTGGTGGGGTATCCAAAACCTTCTTCCGTTTGTGCACATCAGGCCATGTCCGGTGATTATCCCGACTACTATTCTGAGAGAGGAGCGGTCCAGCCGAATGAGAGCTATGGATCGCCTTACATCAATCTTTGGTCAAATTTGCCTAGTATTATGACAGGTGGATTCCACAGCCCACCTGGTATTTACCTCCTCGATGAGTTCAGCCTTTAGTCTGTGTTTGCAAGAGATTAGAGATATGGCCGCATTTTGATCAGAATTGACTTCAGATATTTCCCCCGCTCCTTGCGAGCTCGTCAGCTAGGCAGTTGCCAGGAATGTCCCTATGTCCTGGGACCCATACAACAGTCAAGGAGCATTTTGATGTCAGCAGATTGAGAGTCTTCCTGCATTCTTTCGCTACTAGATTTGAGAGATTTGATAGCAGTCTGGCTATAAAACTAAATAGCGATAGGCCGTCCTGGGGCGGCGGAGGTTAAGCGCCACCAAGCCGCTGCAATTGTGGCGTTTAGCTCTGCTTGGAAGACGCTATAATGGTCAGGTAAGCGAAAACTGTGGTGAGTTCGGCAGATCAAATTCCACTACCTAGTCTTCGTTCCTCTCTGGGATTTTTGTGGAGAATTTGTTGTCTAAACATAGTAGAGGAGTGGTATAATCTAACTGTCGTAGATTATCCGGTAGAGTTTCAAGTACTTTTGCTTGTCCGAATCTGGGGTCTCTCCAAGGCTGGATCGTATTTAAACTGGCCGCACTGCAGCCGACCCGAAATTTGCCGTAGAGATCCACAGGTGGAAGTGGGCAGCGCTATCGTGAAGAACATGGCAGTCGTCCTCTGCACTCGTGTGGTCTTATTCCCAATTTTTTGCCTATAGCCGTCTTACATGCACACAGGGAAGTATTGGGCCTCCTGGAGCGGTCTTCGATTTTTTGCTTCCAGTTCAGTTTCTTGTCTATAATAACTCCACGGTATTTAACCTCGGTTCATGGAGTGAGTGCCACCCCATTTAGTTTGGGAGGTTCAAATAGAGGAGCTTTATACTTCCTTGTGAAAAGTACCATTTCTCTCTTGGTAGGATTGACACTAAGTCCACATTCCGTGGGAGATGTTTACCAGATTGAGTGCGTTTTACAATAACTCACTCAGGACCTGCAGATGTTTGCTCGTTGCCACGATTGCTATGTCATCAGCGTGCACTGAGAAAAAATCAACCAAAAATTGGTTAATAAATATTACCGAATTGATGTTTTCAACAACGATTAGGTAATATTAACCACACTTTTGTTTGCATTAAAGAATTTTTTGGTTGGCGATTCTTTGTTTGAATGCGCTCATGATCTGCACTTCACAGATGCTTTTCATAATTCGGGGATACAAAACAGATTCCAGAGTAGAAGGGAGAGAACGCCTCTGGTCACATAGAATAGCTTGCTATTATATTCAAAGTATACTTTGCCACAATTAAGAAATGTGGCCAACTTTTCAACTGAGCGGTGGCTAATCGCCTATTCGAGACATTAAGCGTAGGAATTTTTATTTTATTTTATTTTTTTAACTAAATTCTGTTGAAGTGAAATAAATGCCTAAACTAAATGGTGTAAGTTTGAAACTCCTTTCAAATGATTACCACATTCGATCATTTTTTTTTATTTTACTATACCATGGCATTTACTTATTTTATCACGTGCAATTTGTGACTATAATTGTGTTTACTTTTCAATAGCAACACTGAATAGTGATGTGTATATCAAGACACAAATGGTGAAGTGTTATCGGCAGCTAACGTCAGATAGTTGAGACTTTTTTTCAATACCCAGAGATGCTACTGCGAGAGTGGCAAACACAGAAATGCTGACGACAATAATGACGTTCATCTTGATTACTCGATAAAGCACACATATGTATGTATGTAGTATGCATATACAGTGACTCAAACAATTACCACGTGTTGCTTTTCTTAGTTTCGTAATGTTTTTCGAGAAAATTTTTTTTTTGTTATTTTTATATAAAAATATCTTTAAATAAAAATATCGTCTAAGCTTAAACCAAGACCGTGTAAATCAACCTTTATACAAAATTTAGGAAAATTCAACAAATTTTCATCAAACCTTCAACTTCTTATTCTAAACGTTTAGATGAGTTTTGGGTATGCAGTTTTATGGCCCATACAATTTTAGTCGAATGAAGTGCAAGTTTCAAACGGCTCAAAAATCTCAAAAATCAACGCGATGTCTTAGCCGTTTGAAGCTTGCACTTCATTAGAGTAAAATTATATGGGGGTTCTGGTTAAAGCTTAGACGATGTTTGATATAAAAATAAAAAATAAAATTATTTCCAAAAACATTGCGAATATTTGAAGAAAATCAACACGTGCTCATTTGTTTGAGTCACTGTATGTATGTGCACAGGTACAGCCATGAGCTGATAAGACCTTTTGCTTTTTATTCAGCTTTAATGCTCAATATTCTTCGAAAAGAGGTGTGTGTGTGTTAGTGTTTGATGTGTCCATACATGTGTTACACAGTTTTTCATCAGTTTTCCAAACCTACATAGCTGTGCTTGATTAATACTCGGAGTGATTGCTGGAAACTGGCAAAATGAACAGTGAGTGGAAGGATGCTTTCGCTGCTGTCAGCAGTAGGTGATATCATTAAATTCCAGCTTTTAACTCACGCCAGCAATTTGTGCACATCTTTGGTAAACGCCAGTAGTAAAGTTATCGCCATTATCAGCGCCATGCAGTGCATCGACTGTCATTAGTATTGGCTGTCGCTGACTTTTTAAAGGACATGAAAACTCTTTAATGCCTGCTTACATAGTAGATTACTTGCGCATGCTGTACACACACACACACAAACAATATACTACATATATACAAAGTCACACTTGCAACCAGCCACATGCCACACTTTAACATCCGCAGTCGACCATTGTTGTGTTGGCCGGCGGCGTAAAGTGACCAAAAACAAAAAAAAAACTGCAAGAAGAAAATAAGGGTACACAGAAAAATGTAAGCAACACTTTATGTAGATAATAATTGCAGTGGGGGCGTGAGTACTGCAGCAGGCAAGCAGGAGGTCGCCTGTATGTGCATATATATTTAGAATGGAACGGAAGCGCCAGGCAGTGGGTGTGGGCAAGAAAGAGTGAAATTTTATGTCGTTATTTCTTGTCTTTTGTTGTTCACGTTTCCATTGTTGTTTGCGCCTTTCAAAAGGCGGCCATGCAATTTTTGTCCTGTTTTTTTTTTCTGTTGCTGATGCTGTTGCAATTGCTTACTTACACATAAACGCTTTAAGCCAAATTGCTTTAATGGTGTTTGGTAAAGACTTAACTGTGCTTAAATGCGCATTAAAAATGTCGCAGTTCATGGGTTGGCTGGAATGGCGCGGTGTGGCCGGCAGATCGGTGTAGCAGTTGTTGGCCTGATTGTCAACAGAGCAACCATGCCACATAACAACAACGCAATTTAATGTAAAGTCGTGGCCTCAATCAACTCTTACACGAGCCTCAATGTTCGTTTACCATTAAATGATCCTCCATGAATGGTTGACCTTGCTGCGGCTTCGTTATTGCTTTGAGCTAAGTACCACAAATGTTTTCTAGTGAAAGTATTGAAGTTCTTTTCCCCAATTTCCAGAATGTGGCCAGAATCATTGCGAGGTGGGAGAAGTAAATAAAGAGGTTGGCGGGAAAGAAAGTTTAGAAATAGGGTCGAGTTAGATGCGAAGTACTATTAAAATTGTATCATAGTTACATACATCTCGATTCTTATGAATACGAAGGTAAAGAAGTGGGCTTATATCTTATATAGAAGCTTCGTTTTAGTATGATTTCGATGATAAACCGATTTTAAAAATTTAGTTAAATAAGTGAATAATAAAACTTCATATATTTTTAAAACAAGCTTTACGGAATCTCCAAGTGTCTCGATTCCTGCGCCACCTAGCGGATTTCATATTGCATTTTCATCGGATATGAGTAAAGTTTGAAATTTCAAGTATTTAGTTCATCGGGAAGTTTGTGAAATATTGATTTCAAAATTCCAGGGCATACACATTTATTTTTTACATTATTAACAATATGTCATACTTAATAAATTTTTTTCGTTAATCTATACCTGCATATAATAAAATTGTAATTGTCTGCAAAATCAAAAATTTTTAGAACTTTTGTCTGTGTGTCTGTTTGTACGCGCATCACTCGTAAACTAATGTATGAAATTGAATGCACTTTTCATCGATGTATTTCTAGCGGTCTAACATAACATACAGAAGAAAAGAAATAGAGAGTTGCCAACTGTTTGAAAATTGTAGTTTAAGTCAATTGATAAGATAAAGTAAATATTCCAATAAGGCTGTTAAAAGAAAGAGGTTTACAGCCGAAAATATTTTTGTGGAAGGTTGCCAAATGTTTGAAAATTTTAATCAAATTAAATTGATAAGATAAACTAAGTATTGCAATATGGGTATCAATCTGAAGAGGTTTAGGAAAGTTTACTGTCGAAAATATTTTTGAGAAGGGTTGCCACCTGTTTGAAAAATTTTATTCAATTAAATTGATAAAATAAATGAAATATTACAATACGAGTATCAAACAAAACAAAAATACTTTTAAGGCGCAATGAAGCACGCCGCGTATTTGCTAGTTTTTTATAAAAAAAGCAGATTCTATAACACAAACCATAAAAGTCAAAGTTTAAAACTTTGGGTACAATACAGAAAAATTTTGCAAATTAAAAAAAATATCATCAACATTTTCTTAGAGAAAGTATGCAATTACTTTCTTGTTTATTAATATTTAAACTAGCAAAATTTGCTTGATATAGACAAACGCTTTCTTAATATTTTTTTTTAGTGAAAAACAGGCTAAAGCAAGAAAATATTTTCTGGTTTATTTTGAAACTAAACAAACAAATAGTTTCTCGATAGTGAGAATATATTTTCTAAGTTCAAACACAAGACTCGATTTTCTTGTTTCTGCTTTGGCTTAAGAAAAAATTCTCTCCTGGTATTTAAAATATTATATATAATAAACATATATACATAATAAGTAATAAATAAAATTCTACTAGAAAGTTAGGCGAATTTCGGAAGGTTCCAAGAACAGGTAAAGTATCGGTAGAATCAAATGGAAGAAACACTTTCTACCCTCCTGAATTGTAATACACTAAAACCCGCTTAAGTACCTCACGAAAAATGTCAGCTTTTTGAGGTACTTAGGCGGGTTGGGCACTTAAGCGAACATAATTACTGATGCAGTTACATCTTCTTGTTAACCTACATAAATACTTGAATAACAACATTTAATGAAGTGTACATAGTTTAAAACCAAAATCGTAGCATTATGTAAACACATAAACAAGTAAAGAAAAACTTTATTAAAAAAATATTTAGTGCAATGGTATATCATTTTTACAAGAATTAAATTATTTGCAAAGTCAAAGTTATTGTTTGCCAGCTATGTTTACTTATTAATTTTTAAGGTTTTCAATCAATTAAAATGCAGTTCATTCCCTAACAAACACCATATAACCCTAAGCTTAAGATTTTGTAGAATACTTAAAAAAAAAATTCATCACAATTTCAAACTTTTTTCTGAGAAGCGTTTTTTGAGTATACAGTTTTATAGCCCATTCAATTTTAGTGTAATAATGTGCAAGTTTCAAGTGGCTAAAAGTTACCGTTGACTTTTTAGAATTTTTTTACCGAAGGTGTGTAGCGCTGCTACTGAATTTGAAAATACGTAAATATTTTAAGGAATTTCAAAAGAGCACTTAAAAGGGGAAAATTATAAGTAAAATTGTAAATGGGGCACGAAAAATTGAGGTTCTTAGGCGGGTTGGGTAAATAAGCGGGGAGGTACTTAAGAGAGGGATTTTCTTCTGATTATATTAAAAAATTAACGGTGTCCAAAAATGTTGGTTACTTAAGCGGGTTAGGGACTTAAGCGGGTTTCACTGTATCCCTGAACCTTGTGGAGAATATCAAATCGACGAAAGCGATCCCCCACCACTCAACTTAGAATTTTGCTGCACGAACTGACCCACAGTGGTCTGAAATCAAAATCTAGGGCTCGAATAGCACAGAGCCGCCACTTCTTAACAAATATGATTATCTGTTTTTTTCCTAATGAAAGCTGATGAGATTCAGCAGAGATTTTTTGTGCTCGATTTTTTTTTGTTTATAATAAATTTTTTTATCATAAAGTGCAAAGTGCAAAGGAAGCAGCAATTTTGAAGAAAAGCGATTCTCCCGTTCGCGTTTATCAATTTTGCATAATAAACACTAGTTTACAACTACACCGGATCACAAACTTTAATTTGGTCTTTGTTCTCCAGACGCCACTATCCAATTCCTATGTAGAATTGCTCGGTGATTCCGAAAATCGAGTTAGTTTTTTTTTTATGGATACGTTTTCGAGATATTTGCAATTTACTGTTATTCAGCTTAAAGCAAAAATTGGTTCCTTTTAATCACGTATATCTTACGAACCAATTTAACAACTTTAATATAAAATAAGGCAAAAGAAAGCCAATGAAATTCTCCGTAAACCGTATATAAATCACTTACCGATAGGGCTTATAATTTCTGACAAATTAATTAATCATTCCAGCTTTTTTTATTTTTTAATGAGAAAATGAAAAAAATTAAACTTTAACAGAAGAAAGATTAAAAAAAAACAGTTCTGTGCCAAATTTTTGCAACTGCGCTAAAGCCCCTTCTGTTACAAAAAAAAAAAATTAAGGTACTGGTGAAGAAAATCGAGTGATAAATAAAGAAATAATAGTGGTCAAATGAAAATACGCAAAGATTTTTTTGTATGAAATATGAGCAGAAAAGCATGTTACTTAGGTGTACGCGGCGTATGAGTAACATTCTTTCGTGCTCAATTTTCATACAAATAATCTTGCGCATTTTTATTTGACCACTCATTATTTCGTACTTATCCATCAACTCTCTTCATTAGTAACTTGATTTTTTTTTGTTAATTTAATTGAATTTTTCTTCTGTTAAAGTTTGATTTTTTTCATTTTTTCATTAAAAAATAAAAAAAGCTGGAATGATTAATTAATTTGTCAGAAACTATAAGCCCTATTGGAAAGTGATGTATATACGGTTTACGGAGAATTTCATTTGCTTTCATTTGCCGTATTTTATATTAAGATTTTTATATTGGTTCGTAAGATATACCTGATTAAAAGAAACAAATTTTTGCTTTAAGCTGTATAACGGTAAATTGCAAATATCTCGAAAACTTACCCATAGAAAAAAAAACTAACTCGATTTTCGGAATCACCGAGCAATTCTACATAGCAATTAGATATTGGCACCCATAGAACAATTTTGCTGTAAACCAGTGCTATTAAAGAAATATAATAAAAAAAATAATAATTAAAATAAAAAAAAATAAAAGTTATAAGAAAAGATTCACCAAAACCAAATTTTTTTTGGAATTTTTACGCAGGTTTATACAATATTAAATTTTAGTGTAGAAAAGAGCAAATTTCATGTGGTTCAGAAATTTTGGTTAACATTTTTTTACAACATTTAAAATTTTTCTTGCGCGATTTTATAATTTGCAATACGAATTTACATGACGCTCACGTCTTGAGCCAATTCTTCTGTCAAATTGGCTTGGGTTTGGGTTTTCTAGGTTACGACATAAAAATTTACAAAAAAAAGTTAAAATCGATGGAGATTTGAGTAGTCAGTAGTAGTTTGTCCAAAGCGGTACTCTTCTTCCAACTGTGCGGCGGTGAAAAACTGGTAAAATGCATGCATGACCAACATCTCCTGGTGTGAAAGGGATCGACACTAGAGTGGTCCAAAAATGCATGTGAAAGAAGTCAAGTCCAAATTTTAATGTTCTCACCCTCTAGGATTGCTCGATATCGAAAAAATATACCCATTTCTTATTTCGAGAGCAAAAAATATTTAGAATTCGCTCCAAGCGCTTAAAGTTTTCCATGTATTTTATATGGGGAAAAAAACAATGTTTCGTAGAAATGGTATAGAATTTTTGAGAATCAATTTTATTTCGATCAGAAAAACTTTTTTTCTCCTCAGAAGACTTCCAATAATAACACCCAATTATTTATTTTACCATTTTCTTATACTAACGATTTTTTATGGGTCCCCTTTTGCAGTTTTTGGGATTTTTGGGGCACATATAAAACATATTTAATATTAAAAAAAATGATAAAATAATAAATGCGATATTATGACCGGAAGTCTCCTGCAGAGAAACATAGTTTTCCGATCGAAAAATATTGATGACCAAGAATTCTATACCATTTCTACAAAAACGAATTTTTCCCCTTATAAAATACATGGAAACCTTCATCGTCTTTGAAGTAATTCTAATTATAATTTTTTTACAACAAAAATATAGATATTTTTTCATTTAGAAAAATCCTATAAGATGAGAGCTTAACATTCCAAACTGTTTTCCATTCACGTATTTTTGGATCACCCTAATATACATTCATATGTACACACAAATAAGGTATCACTAAGTAAATTTACACCAGCATAGAGATTTCAAAATTCTTTGAATTTTCTTGTGTTATTCAAAACATGGTAATTAAGTAACTAATTGCAAGAAGGCAGAGTTCAACCATCTGCTGCATACCGAGGCTAAGCAGCTCGAGATGCATCACTCCTGGAGTGCAAGCATTACTTGCTGCAGCGAGAGGACAATTAACATAGCAACAAAAGCACATCTGCCCACATCCACACCCACAACATTCCCAGTTCTTCATACACGATTGTGTTCGGTTTATGGTAATTTGTAGTAACAATTTGTTGTTTGTTAAATTTTGCAAATGCTTCTCACCAATAACTTAATCAGCATCTGAATTGCTTTAGATTGTGTTAAACCGAAAGGTATGCAAATGCATTTCGTTATAAAATGCAAATTGCAAATAGAATTTGATTTTCAGGACAAATGCGTATTTATTTAATAAAGGTACAATTTTAGGCATGGAAAAGTGCAAAAGTTCCCAGAGAAAGTTGTAGAATGTTTAGCTAGCACAACAGAGCAGGGACCGTAACAGTTACAACTTTTATTAAAAAAAACCCGCTCTTTAACAATTATTTTTTGACTTTTATTTAATTACTCCTTAAATAACCGTTATTTCTGACCTTTATTTTATAAAACCAAACAACAATTATTTTTGATTTTTAAATTATATGACTCAGATAACAGTTATCGAGGACTTTTATTTATAAAAGTCATAAAGAAAAATCAGTCACTGACCTTTATTTTTTAAATCATAAATGACTTTTATAAGTCGTAGTAAACTTTTGTTTTCCAACACCTTCTTAACTGTGAAAAATGTTAATGACTTTTATACGAATGATTTAAAAAATAAAAGTCGATGACTGAATTATATTGATGAGTTTTAAAAGTATAAGTCACTGACTGATTTTTATCGATGACTTTTATAAATAAAAGTATCTAATAACTGCTATCGAAGACATATAATATATAAATCAAAAATAATTGTTATTATTTTTAATTTTGCATAAAAATTGCAAATAAAAATTTATTTTCAAATTTGAGTCCCGGTGAAAAAAGAAATCGATTGGTATGTGTCACTTAGTTGTAGAACATTTCCTTCATAGTGAATTTTTCCACGACAGTTTTCATCAATAGCTGTTATGTTCGGTCCCTGCAAAAGAGTGTATTTGAGCTTAAAGTTCCTTGTTCTTGAAGACTAGGTTACGCTGGTTGCCAGGTATCTGATTATCGCCATCGCGCACAGCAGCAACCAATCGATTGTTTCCTTCATAGAAGCACCTTGTGCTTGGAAAACACTACAGCGTCATGGAAGCCAAAATTTAAGGTTGCTGGAGAGTTCCTTAGGAAAGACCCCTGCACCAAGTTTTGCGTCAAGCACCCACCCGCTTTCTGGCAACCGTTTCTCCGCATCCAATAATCCCGTGGCATTATATTGTTAACGACGCCATCGATGTCAAGAAAGGCACCTACACTCGGTCTACGGCCACAGCAATTTACGTGAGCTAATCGTTAAATCAGGCTTCATGTTCCCCAGGCCCGCTGTAAAACGGACCACACGTCAATTTGGTGTAAGAACGAACTCCGATTCAATCAGCGCCCTACTAAGTATATCGTCGATGTTTTTGTAAAACCGCCCAAATCGCCATTGTCACAAAAATAGGATTTGTTAACCTTGAACTCCAGGCATCGAGATTTATGCATTCAAATCGTTAAATCGTTATTAAAACAACAGATTTGTAAAATAATAGCTAGAGAATATACCGTCTATCAAGGCAATGCTCTCAAAGAAAACCCGTTTTATCACTCTCCTGTAAAATTTGAGCTGTAAGATAGGCGGTTTTGCAAAAACATCGACGATATGTAACATTTTTAGGTGACTAAACCTTGTGACCAACTACTTCGCCAAAGTATTTTGTCCGATTGTGTTTAAGCGACTAATAAACTTCCCGCACTAAATCAAGTGCAGCGAAAAAACACGCGCACTTGTGTTTGAAAGCGATTCGCTCGTTCTTAAGTGGATATGCAATTTTTTATGAAATTCTCAAATTTCTCTTCGGTGAACATAATGAAGTAATAAGTCGCTGGCATTTCCCGCCATGTTCAAAGCTAACCCCGGTTGGCTATCAAACGGAGCTTTAAACATCGTCCACACTTATGTAGTAATTTTTGAGAGGGGCTCTGCATGAATGCATGAAGAGGTGGCACCTTTTCGGTAGCCAATTACTATAAACGCCTACCCGCACCCTGAATAAATCTCAGTTCATTATACAGCAGCTTACGACAGCTAGGTTCCTCCAATGGAGGCATATCTCTCTCTCCCTCTCTCATGCAAGGCAAAAGACTTGATGCTCGTCTACACACCATATGGGCTAATTGAACTCGATACATACATATGTAAATACTCAGACAAATGGTAGTCTCTACCTCCTCTAACTAAATCCCAAGTCTAAACCCCGTCTCCCGCTCTCGCTCAGCTAAACAGACTGCATTACAACTTGCCTTAAATTTTTCACGAGCATTTACAGGGATAAAATTTGGTTCAGTTTCAAGGATTTTAGTTAGGTCATAGGGAAGTTGGTCAAAAGTTGATAGCAAGATTTGCCCAAAACAAACATACTTGCATAGCAAGTTCAATAAAAGCTTATAATAAAAATAAATAAATGTTTAAACAATTAAAAATTTGTGATTTATTTTAAACTCCGCTTGACCTCAATGCACAATAATTGAACTAAGAAAACAATCGATCACTTTCAATAATTAATTTCATTCATTCAAAGTATTTTAATCTGGAAATTGAAATTTGAAGCGATAATAAATAAATTAAACGTTTTATTGAATAAAATCCGTTTCACAAAAAAATTAACAATATCTAACAGCAGTCATTCACATATTTCTTTCAATTTCAGGAATACTTTTCTAATGAAAATAATTGCATTGTTGGTTCTATGGAAAGCAAAGTGATAATCTGATTTATTGCATCATCACTATGCTTGCAAACATTTTGATATTTCAAAATACAAAAAACAAACCAATACTAGCTTTTTAGAAAACAAATACAATAACTGCGCGCTATTGATATGGTCAACTATTATACATATGCATTTTCCATTCTAAAGCTCAGCATGCAAACTAAGATAATGCAATTAGAGTTAAAACGTTCGCACACACATTCTGTCACACACACACACACACACACATGCACGCGTAACCACAATAGTGGCGAGAACGCGCTACAGCCCCATCCATGCATAGTTTCCACGTCAAATGCCAGCGAATGAGGTAGGAGGAAAAATCAATTATCTGCATTGAAAATTGATTGCATCACAAATTGTACAACAATCAACACTGGCAGCAGCAAACTGTTGCTATTGCTGTTGCTGTTGCTGCTGCTGTTGTTCCTGCTGTTGCTGATGCCACAAACTGCCATGACTGTTGCTGCGGCTGCTGTCATTGATGCTGCTCGCATGCAGAGCTAAGTACATAGTCAGCTATGCTGGTTGCTGGCTTGACTTGCATTGTTGTTATGGAGAATGAAATTTGCAAGTGTTGTTGGGTCGTTAACGCTGCTCTAGCTTGCCATTTACAAGTTTGTTTTGTGGTCGTTATCACAGTTTGTTAGATAGCTTTTGTTCTTCATTACGCTGGATATGAAATATGCAAAATAACAACCAAGGAAAGCTATGAAGAGTTTTGCAAAAAACATCCATTCGTAAAAACTGGCATTCGAAGGTATGCAGAGAAAAGGAAAAGAAATGACGTCATTAATTAGTTGAACTGTAAACAAATGTATTTTGCCAAATTGTACGTTTCTACCGTTTTCCCCAAAAAAAAAAAACAAATATGTAATAACAAAAAATTTAAATAAACTACAATGAGTTTTAGTTTCCACAAAAATTATTTCGTCTGTAAGCCTTAAATTTGTAATACTTACTTTACCTTATCAATTTACCTAAACTTAAATTTTCCTACAGATGGCAAATCTCATATTTTTTTTCTTTCTGTATCTTTAGTTAGACCTTTAGCAATGCATCGGTAAAATCTGCATTCAATTTAATGCATTAGTTTTTGAGTGATGCGCGTACAAACATACAGTCAGACAAAAATTCTAAAAAAATTTTGATTTGAATTCTATTCCTCTAATAAAGACCCCCCATATGGATTTTTCTTTAATATCTATGTATAATTTACAGACCACGGCCTGTTACAATTTTATTATATGTATAGATTTGGCGCTAACATTTACTTTACGGTTACTGCGAGTTTCTGCTTCCATTTGTAATAGGCGTCTTTACGTCGGAAATTTTCTTATGGATTGGACTTCCGGTGAAAACAATGGATTTCCAGTATGTTTAACTCAATTGCGATATAAACGGAAAGTAGGTAATACGACCAAAAATTAGAGCATCCCCGACTTGGTAATTCACATTTTTTCGTTTCCAAGTAAAAATAAAAACTTCACTCATTTCATAGGTCAATGAGTTGAAGCTAGAATGTCATTAAGAGGTTTAAATAGGTAATTCCGAGTAAAAAAGTTTTAAATAAAAGTTACGTTTTTTTATTCTCAGAATCCGAATCTGTAGTAAAAACATGTACTTTTATATAATTACAAAAAAATGGACTTGCGGTCAGTAAGACGCGCTTCCAGTCAAAACCGGAAGTCGGTAATACCACCGAAAGATAGCGCAACCCTAGTTTGGTAGGTTATATTTTTTCGTTTTTCAACAAAAACCTTTTCCCTCCATTATAGAGGGAGTGGACGGGTGGTCTATGACACCCTGTATAGTAGATCACTCACAAGCTCAATCAACATTTCGGCGACATACGTACAGACCAAGCGAATATGAGAGCCTGGTTTACATATATGGAGGGCATGGGCGGACAAATGTTTCCGAAAGCATAGTCAAAAGAGCTCCCAGTGAGTAGTGGCAAGTTGTTGAAGCACGTAGGAGGGGTTGAGGCAATCGAATGATTCGCCTTGTCTAAAATTTAGTTTGGCCTAAAAAAGTATTTTCAGTTTGAACAAAGCTCTATGAAGCTTCATCTTTAAGCAACAATTTTGCAATTATCTCATTAGTGTTCTTGCCAGACAGAACCGATCACCTGCGAAGTCGTGGATCTGAAAGCCTTAAATTTTTGCATGTTTGGCAGTTGAAAATATGTCTGCTTAACCCATTTTTACTCTGTTATAGTTCAAAATGTTTTCTAACGCTCATGTATTTCAAATAAGCAATTGTTATTTAGCCAAGGTTCCTGGCGAAAAAGCGTTTTTTAATATATCATCGATGTTGTTGGTCGATGGGCGGTTTTGCAAAAACATCGTCGATATACATGTTTATCAGTGTTCAACATTTGGAATTGTTCTTTCACAAGTTTCGCAATTTCTAAACTTTCTTTCAAGATCAGACCTTTTATTTGAAATTTCGTAATGCCTTGCTATGAAACAAACATAATTTGCCTTAATCAAGGAGAAGTTTGTTCAGATTTCCCAGAAAGCGCCATCTGCTTCTCGATAATGCCGGGCAGTTACAGAGAAGGTGGAGAACTGTCTGTAGTTCTTGCAACTTCCGCAGCATCTATGGTAAGGCACTCCGTGCCGTTCTGCGTGTTTACCTGTAAGGCAGTGACCAATTAGGGCAGTGAGATATATCCTCCCTCTTTAGAAAATATAAGCTTCGAGACCTTTTTCGATCCCACCTATGCCAAGTTTGCCTAAAAATTCGACAGGTCGTAGTTTGCATCTGTCTGTCGCTCGCGCGAGCATAGATAAATTCTCTTAAAAGCAGCATGCAAGTGACGAAGGGCATTGTTATGTGTTCTTCGCCCGGAAGAATCTGCTTGGTCGTCTTGCTAGCAAGTTCGTCCGTCATACAGTTACCCTCAATGTCCCTATGACCGGGAACCAAAATGAGATTTAAACTGTTCTGCTTAGACATCTCTTGCAGAGATCGGCGGCAGTCCAGCACAATTTTTGGTTTAATTGTGATGTATGTAGCTTACAGCTTTAATTGCTGCCTCGCTGACACTAAAGATGAACACCTCGTTACCTTTTAAATCAGTACGAGGTTCGTTTATAGCCTAAATAATAGCTGAAACCTTAGCCTGGATAACACTACAGTAGTCCGGTAGTCGAAATGAATGGCTCAAGGCCGGGTGAAGTATAGTAATATTTTACTGCCCATTCCTCCTTGCTTGGGATTTTCATGACGAACCAGAGTTTCAATACAACGGTTTGTATAGCCCGGAAAAAAACTATATTCGCGATTGACATTACCCCATCTCTCTTATCCGGAGTGCAGCAAGAGATGCCACCTGCTGACCCACTAGATTTAGTGGCAGAAGATCCAAAAAGACTACAAATCCTCTGTACTTTGCTGAGTAGGTTAAGGTTTGAGGCATTGCTTTTTTCGTCGAGAATGACCGCTAAGAACTGTTCTTTATTCGTAAAGCTTAAGAGTCGCCCGTTTAGTTGAGGCGGAGTCAACAAGTTCCACTTTCTTCGTCTTGATACATCGCGAAGTGCCCCGTGCATCTATTCATCAATTCGCTCAGAGTTTGCGGGAACTTGCCCCTATACGCGATGGCTACGTCATCCGCAGAAACAACAACCTTTGCGCTTCCCCATTTCGTCCCTCGCAAAAGAGAGTGCACGGTTAAGTTCCAAAAGAGTGGCGAGAGCACGCCACCCTGTGATGTGCCCCTTTTCCCATATCTACAAACCAAGTTCTCACCGACGTTTGCTGTGATCACCCCGCACAAGAGCATTTGTCTTATAAAGACTGACCAGGCTATGCAGCGCGGTCACCGAGGACTTGCCCTTCAGATATGCATGTTGATTGTTAGACAGTAGTCGACTATCGCTTTTGTAAGATAGGTAGTTACCAACTATCGTTTCTAGTGTCTTAAGCACAAAGGAAGAGAGGCAAAAAGGTCTAAGATCGTTTGGATTTGTGTGTGAAGCCCTACCGGCTTTAGGAATAAACACCAACTCCTGGGAGGTTCCAATTTAACTAAATGTTAAAAATAATCCCATCCGACTTAAAGCTTTGTATCGCTCAAGCGATCCTATCTCTTGTGACAGGCACGTTTACTCCCCCGCACGAAGGAAGGTGTAAAGAGCCCCCTGTTTGCGAACTCGCTGGGAAATGTGTATCCAGGAGCAGTTCTACCTTTTCCATTTCCGTCGTGCTCCAGGAGCCGTCTTTGCTCTGCAAAAACCTGATCGGGTTCAAGGATCTCGACCGTATTTATCTTAATCTAGCACTACACTGTTTGTTTATCACATAAAGAAAGCTGTCAATTTAGCAGTTGTAATATATGTATATTAACTCTTGAACAAAAAATAAAATATGGAAAATTTTCTTGTATTCATAAAAACCGTCGTGGCCCGACAAAATTAAATTTTTTTGTACACATGAAAACACCGAGCATTTTCGGAAAGTAGAGATAAAAAAAAAATTTCCAGTAATTTTTTGGGATTACAAAATAGAAATAAATTATCAAAAACTCAAAATGACGGATCCAATATGGCTGATGGATTTTTAAAAACTTGCCATATTTTTATGAGATTTGATATCCAAAGGTTCTTTGAGTCGCTGATTATAAAAACCCGAATCAGTAATCGCTCAAACAATTTCTATTAAACTTAAGCTTCTGAAAATCGGATAATAACCAGGCCAATCTTTCATTTAACGGTAATTTAGAGAAATACGAAATGTGCGATAAATCCGTTACTACTGAACCTAATTTCCCAAAATTAGTGCTTGCAATAATTCTCATTGCAAGTCATTAAGTCTCCCTAAACATGTTATCGAAGGTGTTTTAAATAGGGTAAAACCAAAACCTCCCCTGCTTACCATGTAACGGTAGTGTTCATAATGGTGAAACTATATGTGAAACTATATTTAATACGAGCGCTGGGTATTTAATATTAGGCTCCGCAGCAACTTACATCGTTTTACTTATTTAAATGAACAACTTCATTGTTTTTTTTTTTTTTTAAGAAGTAAGTAAGTAAGTAAGTAAGTAAATATTTCGCAGTTTACAACCAGTTTTACCAGCAAATTAAGTGAAAAATTATTTCGTATTAAATTTTAAGTAAAAAAATATAGTATATTAATTTGCTTTCGTTTAAATATTAAAAATTACTAAGACATGTTGCATCACATCAGGGTATCCGTCATGCAAAACATGAGAAATAGGCAGCAATCGTCAATGGCAACAAATTGGCGACGTTTTGATCTCCAAAAGCATCTAATTTATGCCATAGGTATGACTTAAAAGCGTAGGTGGTGCGCCATAGCGAGGGAAATAATTACGGGGTACCCGGCCTAACCTAGAGATGGCGGTAGTTGTTTGAAAAATATCACTGTGTTAAAAAGTACACAATCTATGAAGCATATATTTCAAGTTTGAAGACGCCACGTTGTTTAGTATATGCTTGGCAGCCGTCAATAGTGAAAGTTTTCAGTGAATTTGTGAAAACGGAGAAAATTGGTCATCGTTATGTGATTCAATACTTTTATTTGAAAGGCCTCAGCCCATCCAATATAAAGGTAAAATATTGGGTAGCAGAGTTTAAACGAGGTCGCACGAGCTGCCTCGAGACGAGCATCGCAGTGGTCGACCAAATGAGATGACGACTCCAGAAATGGTAAATAAAATCCACAAAGCGGTAGTGGAGGATCGTCGACTGAAAGTGCGAGAGCTAGTAGATATAGTAGGCATTTCAAAAAGTACGGTACATTGCATATTATCTGAAGATTTGGAAATGAGAAAGCTGTGTGCAAGATGGGTGCCGCATTTGTTCACACTCGACCAAAAACAGTGTCGTGAAGAGGTTTCAATTGAGTGTTTAGCGAATTAATGAATTCATGTTTGAATTGCTACCTCATGCACCCTATTCGCCAGATTTAGCCCTTTCGGACTATTTTCTGTTCCCTAACTTAAAAAAATGGCTCCGTGGTCAAAGATTTTATAACGATGAAGAAATGATGTCGGCAGTTAATGGCTATTTTGAGGAGCAAGACAGTTCTTATTAAAAAAAGGCTATCGAACTTATTGAACATCGCAGTGTATACAGCTGAAAGGAGACTATGTTGAAAACAATACATATATTTTTTCCCAAAATTTTTGTGTTTTCTTTGTTAGGTCGGGTACTTCTGGGACCATCCTCGTAGTTTCGGTTTTCAAATTCTAATTTTATATTAAAAAACAAATGAAATATTAAAAATAATAAAAATGTTAAATGTAATTATTGTTCAAATATCGCCTGTAACAATAATAAAGCGATAAGGGAACGGCTCATTCATACAGGTAATGAAAAAGAAAACGATATGACCAGGCGAGCTGCCTTCGTCAGACGTTTTAAAGCGACAAGTAATAAGAAATCGGGACGATAGCGATATTACCGGGAAAGATTGTCTGGTTGATAAGTAAGCACACTTTCATACTTTTTCTTTGATAAACATTTAACCAGCGAGGCACTGAGAGGCACGCAAAAACTTAAGTTTCACTACTCCCTTATAAAACAAACGAATCTTTAACTACCACTTTCAAAAGTAAAACAAAAAAATCAGCGAATGAAAAAATAACAACCTTACCACACAATCGCATAATGCACTTAACAGCAAAAAGTAAGTATGAATGTTTTCTATGTAAAAGAGAGCAAAGTAGAATCGCGAAGAAATTTCAATTACATTTGTAAGTAGTGGTTAGTATTTGATTACGACTACATACTATTTACTGCACATTTTAATAGGAAATATAAAATGAGTTTAACTACAAGGAGTCGTGGTAGTGAATCAAAGGAAAACGAAGGAGCACCACCAGTACTTACGGCTGCTTTTGACAGCCTATACAATGCCAATTTATCTTTGGCTTACGCCACTGTGAGGGCAAAAAATGAGTAGCAGCAGCAGCAAAAAAAAGAGTAACCAAGGAACTTGGGGCATGGAAAACCCCACCAGAGCAACAGCATAGAAATTATCAAGGAAACCAAAAAGCAAGCAGATAAAATAGCGAGTTGCTCGAGAATTTTCGCAAGCGATTCCAGTTAACTTTAAGTGCTAACACAAAATACAAAAACAATTGCAAATAAAAAACAAGGACTACAAGAGTTGCGCATAAATATGCGCGCGTGTGTCTGTGTGTGTGTGTGAGGCGACGCCCATTGAAAAGGCTTCTGCGGCAATAATAGCTCTAGAACAAAACTATTACAATACAAATAACAAGAAAAAGGCTGCAAACTCAACAAATGGTAATGGCAGCAACAAGAGGTACTACACTTAAAATTTCAATTTAATGCAACGCGATAAAAGCTATGCACGAATTGCTATCGTCTCTTTCTTAGCTATTGTAGTACATATGTATGTATAATCGCTGCTGCCGCCTATTACTCGCACAACTTACAGCGAGAACTTTCCTGATAGCGGCAAATCTCATGTGGCGCTCGGTATGAACTACACCTCGCTACTTACGCTACTGCCCATTTCTTTGCACCGTCACCAACTCCCACGCTATTCCTATTGCGCTTGTTATGTGACTGCCACAGCTGGTAGCTACCTACGCGGCTGTGATTGTTTTTATTTTCGCTACTTTGCTGTTATTGCAGCTGTGTTGCGTTTGTGCGGTTTCCATTGCTCGCAACAACTGTCGCTGACAAGTGCAGCTGTGCCAACATATGCGCCGGTTTGTCAGTCACTGTAAATGTCCTGGTGCTGGTGCTGGTGCTGGTGCTGTTGCTGGCAGTGACGTTGGCAGTTATGTGGTGGCAGCAATCAGCTAACAGCAGCAAACACAAATTCACCTCTGATAAGTAGCAGCAACAGGATGACAAGCGTTTTAATGGCTATCATAGCTAAAGCAGGAATAGCCACTGGATCAGGTGCCCAGCTGTCACTGCCGCAGTTGACATTGTCGTTGGTGGTTGTGCCTACGTCATTACAAACTGATGTTAGATAAATATAAAATGTTAATGATTTTTCAATCTCATTTCTGTTAAAGAACACTTGGTTCATGTTTTCTAGGAAACTAGGATCTAGGAAATGGAAGGCATACGCCTAAAGCATCTGGAACACGTATAATGGGCTATTAGTGCGGCACTGCGGACCGGCTCCACATTGACCGTGGTGCCTATCGTCGTTGCAAGCAAAATTGCCGCAGCGCGAACAGCTATTCGACTCAGAGAAACCAGTTAGTTGACCGACTTAAGGACTGGGCACTCTGGAGATCTAGGGGGCTTCGATTTCTTCACTGATCACACCGAAATGGCTCTTAGAAGATTCTTCTCTTACCACATTCCCTCTTTTGGATAGGGGGAGCAGTTAACCTTTGAAACATTATCGCCGAATAAAGAGCTACTTAGTGTTCCATTGATAAACTCTAGATGGGACTCATGCAAGTGGGCGGTGCAAGGTCCTTCTGGCCGAGGTTGGATAGAGGGCGATCGAGGGCTCTCCTCGCACTTACAACACCACAGCACTCCCTCTTGCTAGTCGTTTTTCCGGGTCACTGTTTAATCCATATTCACGCAGTAAGGTTGAACATATTACCTGATCCCATCAGTCGCAGTTGCTTAGAAGAGGACGAGGTGGGATCACTTCAACACTACCTTGCTACGTGCTCAGTTTTTGCGAGGCTAAGGCCTTCAAGGATCTCTTTTATGAGCGCTTTGAGTGCACATATGAGCGCTGCCCCCACCACAATTCAAGATCGTGCTTGACGATTTTAATACCAGGGTGGGCAACCACTGTCGGAAAATTCAGCCTCCACGACGAAACGTCACACAATGGACTGAGGCTGATCGACTTTGCCGTGACCTGAAACATGATAATATGCAGTGCTAGGTTCAAGCACAAAAAGCTTCATCAAGCTTTGTGCCTATCTCTGGATCGAAAAACGAGAAACCAAATCGAGCATGTGGTGATACACTCCGAGGCCCAAACATCGACTCAGTCCAATAGCTTGTTGCAGCCAAGATACGCATCCGCCTTCGTGCAACAAAAAATTTGCGCCCAAAAATGCAAGAAAAGCTTAACGTCAAAAATTTGCAGTCACAACAGACGGCCAATACCTCTCACACCTGCTGTCACAGAGCTTTCTTCAACCAACCGACATATGCCAGCTGTGGAACCACATTTCCCATTTATTACGTACCGCCGCCGAAGATGTAGTCGGATTTCAGCGAAGCAGCAAAGAAAAAAGATGCCGCCTACAGGGCCACCCTGCGATCGGGCGCAACTTGATCTATGTGATACCGCTTTAGGGAGCTGAAGAGGTAAGCGAGACGTATTTGCCTCAATAAAAGGAGAGACCGCCCAAAAAAATGAGTGCGAAGACCTTGAAATGCTGGCCAAAACGAAAAACGCCCGTAAATTTTACCAGATACTTAGGCGACTTACGGAAGGTTTCAAGACCACACTGCAAATAATGCGGAATAATTACGTTCCAAGACATATTATTGCTAAATTACGAAACGAAAAATCTTTAATTGGTTCTACTAAAAAATATGAATTTTTGAGTTGTGTCGTTATTGCAGAGGACCATCGACATGTTGTTTTATAAACAAACTATGTACATAAAAAAATTGCATTAAATAAAATGGCAACACCAGCATAATGCCACTAAAAAAATTCAAACACTGTAGATACTACGTTTTTAAATTCCTGCCATTCTGCTATTTTTACAATCTTTTATATAATTTGCTCTGTATGTATGTAAGTATGTTTGTTTTGGGAAAATCTTGCAATAAATTTTTGGCCAACTTTCCGATGACCTAGGGATTTAAAATTTCACAGTTGGCTCAGAACCCGATGACAATGCAGTATGAATTAATCTGATAGGTGGCGCAGGAGTCGATATATTTGGTAAGCCAGTATTTATGGGCCGATTTCGTTTATATTTATCTAGAAAGCTTGCTTTAAAAATATTTATTTTACTATTAACTTATTACTTATAAGTTAAAGATATTCCAACCAGGTAGTCGTTTCTAAGTTGATTGTGTGATGCCCATCGGTTAAGCTGAGCAAATCACTATTATTGCGTATGTTATTTATGTCAATGTCATTCAAGACAAGCCACCGTTAAGTAAGCCATCAGTCTAAGCAGATAGTTAAACAGAAAAGTTAACATCAGCAGGATAACGGTGTTTTCAAGTACGCACTCTAAAAAATTTTTGTTTAAATTTGCGCATATTAAGATAGGTAACCGGTTTCCTCTCTTAATGAATGCAAATTTAAACACTGCTTGCTTACTTTTACTTATCATATGTGTGGCGTAGAACAAATTTCAAATTTGTTTTTTGAGTTTTAAACATTTATTGTTCACATTTTCACAGTTTACACATAAAATGTTTAAAATTTCCTCTAAAAAATTTTCGTTTAAATTTACGCATATAAAGAGAGGTAACCAGTTTCCTCTCCTAGTGTGTGCAAAATTAAACAATGTCTGTTTACTTTTACATATCAAATTTGTCACGTAGCGCACACAAGGGGTGGGTTTTGGGGCTAAATTTATTATGATATAAGAAATTTTGAAAGAAAAAATTTTCTTTTCCATTTCTTGTGCGTCATTTTGTAAGAATTTTTGTTTTTCTCTTGAGAGCTCTTTAAAGTTTAACTGCGAATGAAAACATTGTCCTAAAAATATGCAATGCATACTCACTTACTGTTGCTTTTTACACTTTACAGCCTAAAAAAGTTTACCACTGATATGTACTTAATAAGCATTCGAAGATTTAATTTGCTAACTTCGAATTCGTTCCACCAAAATGAGCTACATGATAAAAATACAAGTTCAGTTAAATTTTCGTTATTCGAATTATTAAAAAATGAGAAACCAGAAATCGACTTAATAAAAAAGTGTAAAAATTTCGTGAAATTATTTAATTTATTGATATTAAAATTCCGTAAAATTTTGTATTACTTTTGAAAGTTGAGTGCATCTTTACCCGTAATTTTTTCATGATTAAATGATCGGATCTAAGCCAAATTACGGGACGACCCTTAAGGAACCATCTTTAAGGTAAAAAAAAAAAATATTGGAATCGGTTCACGCGGTGCAAAGTTATGCGGTGGAATAAATAAAAGAAGTAAAAATACTCAGAAGAATTGATAACCTCCCCTTTTTTGAAGCCGGTTAAAAATGTCTGAGTCTTTGTAAATTTTATGTAAATAAAATGCAATTGATCATACTTTAAAAAGTTTATTTATTTATTTTATACCGTAAATAAAACTTTGATAAATGTATTTTAAATAGCGAATTTTCAGTATTTGCTGATGATATATGTTTAGAAGTATAAACCCTTTCCCCCCAAAAATATATTCCTGCGTGCGCCCCTGGCACTTAGTATTTATTATTTGTAAAAAATATATTTTTACTTTCAAAATGTTTGTAATTTTAAACATTTCATGTGTATATTTTAAACAACTCATGTTCAAAATCAAATCTTGAACATCTTGTGCGTATACTTGAACAGATTCTGGTTGAAAAATAAACACTTTTCAGTAGTAGTTTTACATGCACTTTTTAGAGTGCGTGTAAAACGCTAAGAGTACGTATGAAGCTGTCGCACATAGCCATTTGGCAAAATAAAAAAAAAAAATAGCAGGTACCGAAAATAATAGTTGAATACCAAGATTTTTATTATTCGATAAATGAAAAACCGTTATTTTAGGTTTTTTATTATTTCAGTCAAAATAAATTGTTATTTTGTGATTTTTATTTTTTTCGAAAAAAAAATCGTTATTTTTAATTTTAATTTTTTTCTCGATAATTTTTAACCGTTATTATGGAATCTTGAGCTTTCATGACCGATCTATATCTTTTGTGATCTAAAAAATTTTATTTGAAAATAACTTTATAATATATGTATAAACAAATAATGAAAATCCAAAAATAACGATTATTGTTGAACGCAAAAATTAAAATCATAAAATAACGATTAAGTTTGATCGGAAAAATACAAATCAAGTTTTAATGGTAAATTGTAGTTTCAGTTATAAAGATCATAACCATTACAGTCCCTGAAAGAAAGTCCTCCTTCGAAGCCTGATCTTTCTTTCTGATTCAGCTACGCTTAGAAGGAGAAAATTTTAATGAAATAATAATAACAGAGTTGAAATTTAAAATTTGCTTCAGACCTACACCGACACGTCTACTGCGAGTTTTTTTTTTTTTGTATCTGCTTCCGTTGCTCTGAGAACACACCTGCTCGTCTGCCTTCCAATGGCGGGAGGTCTGATTGAAAAAAGGCCTGCCTGAAATTCTGTATTTATCAAGAAGCGCTCCTCATTTTGCCGATTAGGTAGTGGTGTACAAACATGTGTACATACATACACGTAAGTATGCATGTACTTATACACAAATGGATGCATAAAAGTTTGCTTAGCAATTTCCTGTTACGTATACGCCATGACGAGTTAGGGAAATGGATAAGATATGTTTGTATATTCATGTGATTTGCACACACTTAATGCGTATACTTAGTACGTGTAACTGGTTTTATAACCTTGTGAAAGGTCTTACGACCTGTACAAACTTAAGCTTACATACAAACATACTTATCTTCTTCCATAGTGATTTACAAATCTTTCATCGCTAGTGGGTTTCATACACATTTTCATTTCATTCTTATCACAGCCACTTCGTGTTGAGTCATTCGCTTGCGACTTGGTTCTTTTTTTAATCACTTGACTATACTTTCGCAGCTCAACGTCATCCACTTAGCCACTTCTCAAGTTTATTGAAATGGAATTAAATTTTTTAGTTATTATATTTGTGCTGGCGGCGCAATAAATCCAGGGTATTGATGACGTTAAATGTGTTCGCAGTCGCTTTTCTTGCACGATGGCAGGAATATTCAATGATTCTTTACTGCCCATTGGCGATGAAATATTTACTCTTTATATTATATGTACCTACATACGCAACTGGGTTTCTAAAGTGCTTTCATAACGTAGAAGGCGTGATAAACGTTTGCCAATGGCTTTCTCTCTTGGCTGCAATCGCAATATCGGATTTCGTTTAGAATTGCGTAATTTATGAGCCACTAAATCACAGCATTGATCGGTAGACAGCGAAAAAAGCAAAAGCGAAAACAAAAACAATGTCACTGATTATAGTTAACTATGAATTACTGAGTTTTGTATGTCTGTAGAGGAAACTAAACAGGACATCTTATTAATTTCTTACTGCATAATATTTAAACCATTTTAGCTTTCTTAAGATTACTACTGAACCCTTTGAAAAGCCAAAATCATTGGTCAAGAAATTGCACACAATAGGGACATTTATTTAATATTCTTTTGTATAAAACCAATTCAAATGGCATTGCACACATTTTTAACAGACTTCAAAAACAGGAGGAGGTTATCAATTCATCGGAATTTTCTTTTTTTTTATGTATGTTACCGCATAATTTTGTACCACGTTAACCGATTTCTATAATTCTTTTTTTTTCAAGAAAGGTGGTATCTCCGAGGTGGTCCCATACTAATTTGGTTGGGATCCGATCATTGGATCATGAAGAAATTAACGGTACTCTTAAATTTGTATATCAGAATTGAAGCGGCTTTTTTTTGCCTTAAAACTCCCTTTTTATTTATATTTTTCAGTCAACATCTTTTTACCTCCCCTAGTATGTATTCAATATTTCATATAGTCTGTGTATAATACAAAAGCTCTTGCAGCATATTGTACATATTTTTATTAAATTATGAACTAAGTTTAACTTAACTTCTTAAATTGGTGGCAACCCTTCCACTCTTGGTTTAGGTTGTAAACTTTAGAAAGAGAACGTTTTAAATCCCATTTGAATTGATACCCCGCTTTTAGTAAATCGTTTAACATATTAATATTCCAAATGTTCGTACCACGGAACAATTAACACTTTTCGATTTGACGAGCATTCAACTAAATTCCCAGAGGTGGCAACCCTATTCTAAATATTTTTTAACTAAAACCTTTTTAGCCCTCTTTCGTCTGACATCCACATTATAATACATTTGTATATTTATATGTATTTCATTTAACCAATTTCCTTAATTCGAGTTTTTACAGGTGGCAACTCTTTAAAAAAAAAATAAAACTTAATTGCACATCTACGGGGCGGTCCTCTGGATGGAGGGCAAAGCAGGTGCAGATATTTTTGGGCCTAGCACAAAACTTGCAATTCCCATGGGCATATGGCCCACGGTGTCTCAGGCTGAAATAGTTGAAATTTTAAACTGCGCAAAATGAAACGTTGAAAACAGTTTGAAGGGCGTCTTTCTAGTTATCTTTTCAGATAGCCCTGCAGCCATCCGGGCCCCTTCGAACCAGGGCTATGAAATCCAAGCTAAGTAGTTAGAGTCTGCTTTGACACGCAACAAATTTTAGCAGCCAAAAGCACCGTAACTTCGTACTGGGTACAAGACCATTTTAGACTCGAAGGCCACACAGTTCGCCGCCAGTTGGCATGAGAAGGATGGCTAACTGCCTATTCGGGACCTGAACTATTCTGTGGTCTCAGTTGGTCCTCTTCGAGAGCCATAATTACTGAGTGTATACACTCTGAACGCAGTAAGTACTGAGGAGCGTTATACAGGGGCCTTAGACAGGCCAGGCTCTTCGGCTACCCTTTCAACGGGAAACGATGTTATTTTAGAAAATTGAACTGGCATCAGGCTTTTTCCTGGGTACCTGACTGGTTTCAACCAATTGGGAATGAATAGGTGTGACCTCGGAGCAGGAATGCCGGCTCTGCCTTGAAGACGACGACACTTAAGAACATATTCTCTGCAACTGTCCGGCTTTGGCCAGGCAAAGATTGATCCAGGTCTTTCAGGTCGCGGTGTCTCTTGTTCTGTAACACCTAACAATTAACTAACTAACTAAAGATCGGTATTCGGTATAGGAAGTATTGGTTGATATCTTCTAAGGATGTTTATTTGATTCAAATATATGGGCGTAAATGATTTCCCATACAAAATCACTTCGTCATCACTTTGCAAACACGTGCATGCATTGGAAGTGTGGGAAGGAGACAAAAAGTATGTATGTGTGCGTAAGTACATATTTCGGTTTTTGACCCTGCAAAAAATGGGACTAATCCGGGATGACTCCGGGAGCAATCGCAAAGGAACATGCGACTCATACCATTTCTGATCTCTTTATATGGAATGAACTGTTCGCTTTTGTTCGAGCATGTCCTATGAAGAGACTAATTGTTCACCTTTATACCCGAAAGGGTATAAAAAGCGACTAGTCACTTTTAAAAAATAAAAATAAAAATTTGCGCCAGCTGAGATTCGAACCGGGGTGCTCAGTTTTGGTAGGCGAATGCTCTCTCTGTGTGCCAACGCCGCACATGAAATTTCATTGACTAAGTGCGTACATATCATTAAATCGTTAATAGTACCCGTTAGAGAGGAGTTGGGGACTAATTGTTCTCCAATTATACCCATGGGGGATGGGTCGAGACTAATTGACCTCCATTAGTACCCGTATGAAACTAGTTGCGACTAATTAATGCCCAATTGTACCCGATGGAGAGTAATCTCGGAATACTCTCTTTAGAGATTAGTCGCACAATTTTTTGCAGGGGATAAACAAATGGAGCAATATTTATAACCTACCCCGCAGGAAATGTATCTAACTATAAGCTAACTTCAAGTTGATTAAGAAGGAGCTAAAAGTCACTTATTATCTGTATATTCTCTTTGACGAAAGCTAACTATCAGACCTGTTCTGCATTTCGACTCGACTTGAAAAGTAAAACGACACACATCCCGACTAATTTTTGTGGTGGTGTTCTCAATTCCGATTGAGTTCGAATAAGTTCGAAATCGTTTTCGAATCGTTTTCATTTCGATTCGGTAATAAGTTGCAACAGCTGTTGTCAGTTATTTATTTGTGTAAAAATTAATTCAAATCTGTATAAAACTGAAAAAAATGCCAGTGCCAATGATTTTTGGGTGTGTCCAGACCAGAAGACTTGCTATTGCATGCCCAAAACGAAAAAATGCAGCTAAGGATTCATGTGGACATGTTCCAAAAGTTGGACTCCAAGAAAGTTTACCCTTCAATGTAATTTTCTTTATCTAACTCGATCTGTAGATAACTTTTAGGTTTATAGGATCTTATCGCATAAATAAAGATGTTTTCAAAATGCTGTTAGACAAAAACAAACAAAAAATTGGTTAACGGAGAGGCATCGTTTTATTTCACCGAAACGCAACTCCGGTTTTTAGTAACAGGTTCCTATCAGTTAGGAGTAGCTAAAGACCAAGATATAACATTGGCAGAAGCACTTTTTCTAAGGCATTGCATTTTGCTATACAGGCGCCGGAGAGCTGCAGAGGAGAGCGAAAACGATCATCAGGCGATTGTAGATGGAGAGAAAATGAGGGATGAAGTTCCCCGCAGTTTACAAATATACATTTTTGCATTTTTTAAACACATAAATAGTCACTCGCACAGAAATGTTCGTAATTTAGTTTTTTTACAATATTCAAAATATTTTCCATCATCGTTTATTTTTATTTTAAATAGCTCATTCTATAAAAAAGCCATATAAATCAATCTGCAAACTTTGTACAAAATTCACAAAAATTAATGAAACTTTTATCAAAACTTCAAACTTTGTATTTAGCATTTTTTAGAAAATTTTCGAGTATGCAGTTTCGTAGCCCATTCAATTTTAGTATAACGAAGTGCAAGTTTCAAGTACAAAAAGATTAACGTTGATTTTTTAGATTGTTTTTTTTCGAAGCTTTAGCGCATTTTCTTCCATATAAAACGCTTGTGAACTTTGTGCTCATGCAAGCGCCTTGGCATATGCAACGTCTTTGTGCCCATTAGCACAATATGGAAATTTTCGATGAAAACTGCGCATGCGCTGAAGCGGAATCAAGAACAGGTCGGTTTCATTACGATCGTTTTCGCTTTATTTGTCTAGGTAGTTTTTAAAGAGCAATTTTCAGATACAGATTTATCAAAGTATTTGAATACAGATTAGAGCAATAGCGACTTATAAATTCTCTCAATATCATAAAAATTCAAAAGAAAATATTTTGCGGACAAACTGCATATATATTTGGGTTTCCTTAGCCAATTACTTTTCATTCCGACTAGCCAAAGTGCAAACTTTTCAAATCGAAAAAATTTGGTCGGAATCGAAATCAAGAACACCAATGCATTTCGATTCCGAAACATTTGAACGGAATCGAAATGCAGAACAGGGCTGTATATTTATATGGCGAAGGCCGCGAAATAGTCAAGGGTGGTTTACCTCTGCATTAGATGTAGTCAAGGGCGGTTACCTCTGCATTTGATGTAACTAACTACTTTTGGACATAAAATATCAATAGGAAAAACAAAACATTTTTTTATTTTTATTTACTTTATTTATTTATTTTATTACATTTCATATTTGTTTTCATATTCTGCTGTAGGTGGTCCCATATTCGAACTTTGTCAGACATAACTTCAAAATGATAATTTGAAATTTCGATCTTCCAATCTCGAGCTTTACTCCTGCATTACTTGTCCACTTGTTCCAAGTTAGCTTTTTGTAGCTAACTACAGGTTATATATTTTATAGAAATCCCGCAAAAAAGCTAACTACAAGTAGGTTATTTTTTATCGATTGATAATTTTTTTCTGCAGGGTAACCACAGCGTATGTACCCGTACATATGTAAATACATACATACGTACATATGTTGATTGCAGTTAATGTGAATCTGGTTCTATTTTTTAGTAATCTATGTATGTCTATACATATGTACATACATATATGTATGAACACATGTGTGCATAATACGCGAAAACTTTTTGAAGTGAAACAACACTTGAAAAGACCAATCCAAGAATAAAAGTAAAGGTCAGTACGTACATAGATAAAGAAAAGGATAAAGGCAAAGGTAAAAATAAACACAAAAACAAAGCTGCGCAAAGATAAAGGCAAAAATGGAGCCCAAAGTAAATTTAAACACTTTACTTATATAAGGGCAAAGGTGAAGGGGAATATGTATATGAAGAATATGATAAACATTAAAATAAAAACAAAGATAAATATAAAGAAAAATATGAGAATGAGAATACTGATAAAAGTAAAGATGAAGATAGAGGAAGAAAGATTAAAATA